>NW_022436958.1:3656894-3737526 GCF_009761245.1 Sapajus apella
GCAAAGTTCATAGCTTTGACTGATATTTTGGTGTTTGCAAAATATACCTCACTGGATAAGCATTTTTGGAAGCAAAAGCTGATACAGTTGTTCTTATTTATTTAAAAACACAATACTGGTAAAGTTCAAAACATTTCTGCTATGTGAAAGTTTCGAGAAATGTGCCATTTGAAATATCCACCTGTCTGAATAATTGGGAATCAATGTTTTTAGCTAAACAACAGATATATGTTTTAATTATTTGTATTCTTTCCTAGAAATATGATCTTTTGTTGTTCTGTGATCCGTGCATCTACTGAGATGTATGGCATGAGAAATTATACAGGTCCTGGATTTTGTGGCTTTTGTGTTTCCCAGTTTCTCCATTGCTCTTGAGTATAATTTTTCAGGGCAATCATAAAAACGAGCAGGACATGAAGCATTGCACTTCTCCTAAATCTTGCAAATCTGAAAACTGGATTTCATATCAGAAGTATGTGTAAAATAAGAATACCTGTTTTCTGAGTGAAGGCTTGAAGGAGTCCTCTGTGAATAAGTGACACTGTTTTGACTACCTAGAGGTCATTTTTGTGTTCCTTTGTCTTATTTGTTAGACAGATGAACCTGCTTGGTATTTAAATTCTACCTAGGAAGGATGTTACTATATTTCTTTGGATTACCTATCTCTTTTCCCTATTGAGATGAAAGTTTTCAGATGTCAGAAGATAATGGAAAACAGTGAGGTGAAGAGTTCAGTTTCCTGCACATGCATCTGACTTTTACCATCTTGTAAAACAGAGAATTTAGATTCTTGTGGCTTATTAGAATTTTCTAGGAAGCTTTAAAAATACATCTTTATACTTGCCTTTACCCAGTTTTTCTACGTATAGGGACCTAGGCGTCAGATATTTTCAAAATCCCCAACTGATTCTAATGTGCAGGAGGTTGTGAATCATTGGTTTAATGTCAAGTCAATGATATTCTCCAAAATCAAATTTTCCATCTATATAATAAAAATTTTGGATATAAAATGGCTTCTACTTTTTAATTTTAAAGGGGACACAAATTTCAACCCATAGCTTAAGCAAAATCTTACCTTTGTAGAAATAAGGACAAACCAAATTAGAAAATGAAAGCAATTTATTCAGAGCTTGCTATAGCAAGGAAATCAGCCCTTGTCCCTTGCATTTTGACAGAGACTCAAAGGCAGCCACAGGAGTGGGAAAGTTTTAAATACCAGAGAAAGAACGTTTCAGTTATGCACTGATTGAAGGCTGTTGGCGTGAAGAATGCTGTAGGCTAACCAGAAGTGGGACATCATATGGGATGGCTAATGGATACATATTCTGCTTTCTTTGGTCGGTCCTAAGTTGGACATGGGGACCAAAGTTAGAAAAGCTGTAAATTATTAAGTTCTGACTATTAAGGGCTGATTGTTACAGAAGTTTTTGCTTCTAGACTATTACTCGAGATGGCAATCTGGCTTCCCACAAATCTGACTTATGGCAGGCTGGCTTTATGCTTGAGATCCTAGGCAGGTTGCTGCCTGTTGTGGGTCAGAGTTTTATTTTTATATACAGTCTGGCCATTGTCCCTTTGTCTATTCAGTCTCTCACACTTATAATCCACATTTATGCCACTCCCTTCTCCCTGCCACCCCCACACAAAAAAGAAAAGGCTTAAACCTTATATAATAGTGGACTCTATTACCTACTTCTTTTCTCATCAATCATCTCCTTCCTCTCTATCCTGGAGGGGAAAGCAGACTTGCCTGAATGTACCTCCTGAGTGTTGGAAGCCTGCTTTTCTGCAGTTATCTAGCTCATAAGCCTTGTTTCAGCATCTCTGAAACATTATCTCTATTCCTGTAGAAGGACCCACGCTGGAGCAGCCTTTCTTTACCTTCCTTCTAACATAAACATGGCTATTAGTATCACATTATTACTGAAGTTTTACACAGTATGAAGGTGGTGTTGGGATACTTTTAGCAAAAAAAAAAAAAAAATCAATAAAACAAATCACAATGTAATAACCTGAATTCTAAAATTCACCAACCATTTCCACCACAAGAACATTCTTACTGTTCATCTTCTGAGATTTTACTTCGTACCCTGTTGCAGAGCAAACTCCCAACATCTGCGCTTCCATTAATTCTCTTTTCTGCTTCTTGTGCACGCCAAGGTCACTCCTACTACCATTCTGACAGCATTCTGTTTCAAAAGTATAGCAGGAGGAAATTGAGCATGTTGCTTATACTATATAATACACTGTAAATTGCATATTTGATATAAAGCTCCTATCTAGATCAGGCCCAAAGAAATGTTCTTTGTCACCAAAGCCTTATTAAGATATTTTCTGCAAACCAAATATAATAGTGTATTAGAAGAATCATGTACCATGATCAAGTGAGATTTATCCCTGGGATGCAAAAATGATTCAAAATATGCAAATGAATAAATGTGATACACTACAGTAACAAAATCAAGAATAAAAATTGTATGATCATTTCCACTGAGGCAGAAAAAGCTGTCAAAAAAATCCAGTTTTTTAAATGATAAAAATTCTCTGCAAATAAAGTATAGAATGTTTTTCAACATCACTATCAGGGAAATGCAAATAAAAACATCGGAGAGAGGTTTCTTTACATCTATTAGAATGGTTATTATCAAAAAGGTGAAACATAAGTGTTAGAATGAAAAGAAAAGCAAACCTTTTTACATTGTTGGTAAAGATGTAAATTTGTACAGTCACTATGGAAAACCATATAGAAGTTCCTCAAAAATTAAAGACAGAACTACCATATGATCCCACAATCTCATTTCTGGGTGTATATCCAAAGGAAATAAAATCAGTATGTTGAAAAGATACCCGTATTCCATGTTGATCGCAGCGTTATTTATTATGGCCAAGATATAAAATCAAGCTGTGTCAATTAATGGATCAAATAATAGAGAAAATATGGTGTACATATATTTATATATGTATGTGTGTGTGTATATATGTGTGTGTGTATATATATATGTATATATATATATAGTAGATATATATATATATATATATATAGTAGACTATATTATTAAATCTTTAAAAAGATAGAAATTCTGCTATTTGCAACAACATGGATTAACCTGGAGGTAAAATGAACTATTCACAGAAAGACAAATACTGCATGATCTCTCTTATATGTGGGATCTAAAAAGCAGAACTCATTAAGTAGAGAGTAAATGGTGGTTGTCAGGAGCTGAGGAGTCAGGAAACAGGAAAATGTTCATCAAGGGGTAAAAAGTTTCAGCTATTTAAAATGAATAAATTTTTGAGTTCTAATCCACAGCATGGGGATGATAGTTAATAATGCTGCATTGTGTACTTGGAACTCACTAAGAAAATGGATCTTAAATGGTCTTATCGTACCCATACACAAGGTAGCTGTGACTTGATGAATATATTAACTTGCTTGATTGTGGCAATCTTTTCGCAATATATGTGTATACCAAAACATCACATTGTACACCTTAACTATGTACAATTTTTACTTATCAATTTTACCTTAATGAAACTGAATAGAAGCGTTATTTTCTGGAATAAGTCTCTGACCTCTAAGGCAATTGCTACTAACTCCCCTTGATTATGAGAGAAAGCAAAATATCATATTTTTTTCTTCTACTTACATATTTTAATCCCATATGCAAAACAGATAAGATCACCAAATGTGACTCGAATTAAATATAAATCAAGTACGAGCAAACTTTTCCTAGGCAGGGGCAGTAAATATTTTAGACTTTTCACATTTTATGATCTCTGTTACAACTCATCTCTGTTACAACTCCTGCAATAAATTCTCCTGTTGAATCATAAAGTATCCACAGACAATATATAAGTAAATAGTTATGGCTGTGTTCCAATAAAACTTTATTTACAAAAACACATGGCAGGATTTTGCAACAACACATGATTGGCCAACCTGCCATCTAGCTAGACTAACGCTAGAGCCCTGGTCAATCATCTACCACTTCTTTCCATATTCTTCTTTCTCATTCCATTTATGACACCCTCGAAGTTTCCTCTAAACTCTAGTAATTCCAAGGGAAACAGTTTGAAAGGCACATTTATAAAAAATACGTAAAGAGTCCTAAATTTCAGAATCACATAAGCATTAAGAAAAAAATTAATTAAGACTAAATGTGTTTTCCATATGTCTCAATTTTGAATTTATATCTATGGTAGAAGTAAAAACTTTCCATGTGAATTTTTCCGGAAGGGTAGAAGTTTCTTGCAGTAGAGTTATATGTAAATATTTCTTGCCGTCTTAGGGCTATGAACTTCTTAAAATTGGGTATTTCATCTTTCTCATTTCTGTACCAAGCATAATTTATATAGAATAAGTGGTTAAATATAGCATAATTGCATTGAAAAATTTTTATCCTTCTGTATTTTGAGATTGTTAGCACTTAATCCTAATTATCAGATTAGTCTCTGGAAATAAAATGAAATTTTTATAAATCCGATTTCCTCTTAAAGTCACTGGGATTCAAAGGAAAGATAGGTACTTAGGATACTCAAATCCTAAAAACTTTAGAAGTATTCCATGTTTGGAAAATAGCCCAGAAATCATTGGGGGAAAGGAAAGAAAAAATCATTGGTTATGCAGCCATTTAGACATTCAAACTTCTTGAAAACAACTCCAAATTCTGGTTTGTTTTCGAAAAGCAAACAAATGGGTTCTCAGAATTGCCCATTTTCAGGTCATATAAGGTGTGTGCTCTGCATTCTTATTTAACAGCAAGCAGGTAAAGGAACAAGAAAACTTGAACAGAGCCAAAATACAGCTCTCTCATTGAGTGCATTTTACCTTTTTATTTTATTTTATTTTATTTTATCTTTGGTTATTTTTCTTAGGTAAAGGGCAGCTTCATAACTGGATATTGAAAAAAAAGCAGGATAAAGATCAAAACAAACCATATACCACCAGTCCTAAATATATACCGACATTCATTATGAAATGTTTATTCTGGAAAATGAAGTACTTAAAAAAAAAATCAAACTGAAACTTCTATTTTCTGGTGAAGGACCAATTTACAGATTGTCAACTGGGCAACATTTGTGGTGTAATTTCATGTGAGATCACTGTCATAAGCTTATTTCATACATAAGCACACATACAAATGTATACACACTCAATAGCAATATATGTAGCTTTTTCCTGGATTAATTCCCATCAAATACAAATAATAAAAACATTATTGCTTGCAGCAAGTGCCATTAGTTAATCATTGAATATCTTTAAGTTTTTAAGTGACTCAGAAATATTAGTCATATTGGCAGATAACTCAGCTAAAATGAATACAAAGATTTTTGTACATTCATTTTTATCTCTTTTTTTTTCTTCTTAGCAATTGTTTTTCAGGGTACCAAGAATAGCTACAGAAAACAGAAGAGTTAAAACAGTAAAATCAAGTCCCTCTAAGTCTATTAAAAGAGAAGGGAACTATCCAGAGGTAATAGGTGCAGCCACTGCCTCTCTCTAGCAGAGCACTGCAGGATAAACCAGGAACCATGGCTGTCATGGTTTTGCAGTTAGAGCCAGTATCCTGCCAGCAATGGAAAGAAGGGATCTTATCATGTGCTGTAGGTAGCTTCTGAAATGGCTGCCAAGGATCTCTGCTTCTTTGTATTCACACCTTGTGTAATCATTCCCATCCCTCTGAGTGTGGGCTGGACCTAGAGACTTGCTTCTAACAATTATAATTTATTAAAAATGATGAGATGTCACTTCCAAGGTTCGATCCCTACAAGATTTCGGGTTGAGCACCCTTTCTCACCCTCTCATGTGCTGGATCTGGGGAAAGCAAGCTGCCACACTGAGAGCTGCCCTATGGAGAGACAATATATTTTGAGGGTCTGGGACTATGATAGGCACTAAAAATTTAGTGGTCAGCAAGACTGATATGTCACAACCTCGGTCTTTATGGTGCTTCAATTATTGCTTAGCAGAAGACAGCATGGATTCTTTGTCAGGAAGACCTGGGCCTTTGTTCCATTTTCTACACATATTATCATGACTTGGAGGAAGCCTCTTAACCTTTCTGATCCTTAATTTCTTCTATTATAAAATGTGGGGGTGATAAAGGTACTTCTTCCATGAAATTGCTGGGGGTTCAGTGAGATAATAGTAAGTTTCCTTGTAAAGAGATTATTGTAAGCATTTATAACAAGTAAGCACTATGTTGCTGCTCTTCTTATCTGTATCCTCATCATCATTGTTAGAAAAGGGGAAACATTTTTCCCCATTTCTTAATTTCCAGAAAGAGGACTTGTCCCAGAGTACATTATATGTTTCTCTTGTCTTTTTACTCTTCTCGCCTCTGGGGAACTGAAATAATTTATTAAGTCAGAAACTGTGACTGAAGAACACAAAAAT
This sequence comes from Sapajus apella, assembly GCF_009761245.1. Lineage (NCBI taxonomy): Eukaryota > Metazoa > Chordata > Mammalia > Primates > Cebidae > Sapajus > Sapajus apella. The sequence goes on from NW_022436958.1 coordinate 3,663,292, forward strand.
CACTGGATGAGAGAAACAGGCTATTTTTTAAAAGCAAAGATATCAGGCAGAGCAGCATCTTGCATCAGTTCCTAGCACCGCAGTTCTCAAAGGGCAATGTGATGAAGGCCAAGTGCTACCTGTGTGTGCAGAGGGTCACATCACAGGACGGGAACTGTGACAACAGAAGGCTAACTTTCTGGCACATCTATCTTTCTTGACATGAGAGACAGAGAGAAAAACAGAGAGAGAGAGTGTGAGTGAGAGAGAGAGAAAACATATTACCCTTGTATAGAAGCAAATGTCTCCAGGAAGGAGAAAAAGAGAGTATTATGATTATTATCGTTGGATATTTCTGGGAAGGTTTGTCTTCATGTCTCTCTGGAGGCCTACATTTTCTGTAAGACTGCTCTTCAAAGAAAGGCCCTCACCATGCAGGTGCATGGAAAATTGTCTGTCAATAGTAACCTAGTAGGAAATTGAGAGAGAATAATTTACTAGATTGAGCTCAGCTCTTCCTACCTTTTTACCTCCAACAGTGGCCTTTCCACTGGAAGCACTGAAAGTCTAGAGAAAAACTTGATTCAAGAGGGTGAATAAGCATGAGTTTCCAGCAGCAGGTCCAGTTGGCTTTCACACAAATCGTCATAACAGCCCCATGTCACTGAAGCAATTATTTTGTTCAATATGATTTATTTAAAAATACATGAAAATATAATTTAGTTTGGAAACATTTTTATCCAAAATTATGAAAATCAGTTTCAGATGTTTAAAGCCATTGCTTATGTATTATTTCAAATAAGTTCCGGAAGTTGATGATTTAAAAAAAAATGTTTTTTTGTATTGGGTAACCCTCATATTAATGTGTAAATCCATGCTATTTTCTCAACTAACTTATTTTTAGTTGCCTGGATTGCAGCAGGGCCCATCACTAAAGCAAACAATAGGTTGGCCCAAGACTTTAGGACAAGAAGTAAAGGATCCTCTAAGCATGTGAGACGCTGAAAGTTGAAAAATAAGGAACTGGCCAAGCTGGTAGGGGTAGAGTGAGGAGAAGGTTCTAAGTATAAAGAAGAGCAAAGGAATGATCACTGCACTGAGAAAGGACTTGGGAATGTGACTCTGAAGAAAGGCCAATATTACAGAACTTCCCAAAGGAAGAGAAAGGGGCATCAAGATGAAGCTAGAGAAGGCAGCCGGCACTGGATCCTACAAGGACTTAGAGAGCAGGTTGAGGATTGTACGCTTTTTCTTAAGAATTATTATAGTGAAGTAATAAGGACACTGGGGTAATGGCATAATCGATTGCAAGAGAACAGAAATTGATGAGAAAACCAGGTAGCAGGCTACAGAAGTTGTCCAAGCAGGGAATTAAATTGGCCCAGCAGAGTAGGTGACATTAGAAACAGTGGAAAGTAAGTAGATTCCAGATATATTTAGACAAAAGGAACATATTCAGATTAATTCTCCAAAGTGAATACTGTGTCTTATACACTTAAGGATCAACAGTAAATGTTAACCAATCATGCTGAGCGCGTCACCTACACAGCATTTTTTTTTTAATTTTTGTAGAAAACCAAGAAAAGACTGCACAGAACATTCTTTCTCAAGTAAGAAGTATGCTCAAAGCTAAATCACAGAAAGCAGGTAACTTATTAAGAAACAATTGTTTAGACAACTGGTGTAAATCTACACTTTTCCTGGTTAACCATAAGATGTGGACGACAGAGTATTTGTTTTGATATGTATAATGTTTCCTATTGGGAAAACAATAAAAGTATCTGGAAGTCATAAAATTGGATACCATCCAGTGCTATCAGAGACACCATTTCAACAAGGCAAATGATAACCATATGACTCCTCCATCAGCTAACAGCTGTTGGAAAAGGGCCTAAGTCTTTCTTTCTCTGCATTGAGTCCAATTAAGTTGTAAAATCCTGACATACTAAACTGGTCTGTGGCCCACATTTTGAAGAGCTTTAAATAATTACTTACCCCTGCTGGAGAAGCTCAGTTTTTAAAGACATTTGGGTTATTTAATTGGGTGGCACTCATCCTTGCACTTATAGTTTCTACTAGGGGTAATGTGGTTGTGATAAATCCATTACAAATTGATTCTATGAAGACAATCGTTAAAAGCTAACACTTCCTTAAAAGCTCCAGGGATTTTGTGTCTGTAGCTTGAAGAAGTGACCACTAGATGGGGCTCAGGATAATAAGATTTTAGCAAAAAATTAAAGAAAATGATCCATTTATCTATTGTTTAGTCAAAAAATCTGATTGAGCCACCACTGTGCATCTGGTATTACGCTAGGCACTAGGAGTAGAAAAAATTCAAAACACTTATTAAACCAGATTATGATTTAAATTTGAATGGCAAGGGTGAAAATGTACATGGAAAGTATAAGCATCACAAACAAAAGTTTGGATGGGAACAGAATTTAGAACAAAAGCAGAAATTAACAGACAACTTTGAAATAATGAGATCAATTTTAATGGGAGGGAAGATTTACACAAAGAAATTAGAACTATAGATTTATCAAGACCTGTATTCAATTAGTGGTTTAATTATTTAAAAGCTTTTTTTTTTTTCTGCCTCTCTTAAGCAATAACCATTGCAAACTACTTATTTTGAAATCCACTTAATCTCTAAGCCTCCTTTGCAGAAATTCTTCTGTCATCATCCCAGCACCTAAAAGAAACTAACGTAATTGGGCGGGGGTAAGAGACTTTTGAAAAACTGTGTGATCAATATGTATACTACGGTATATAGAAGAACACTGCCAAAGGTTAGGTGATTTAAATCAACACCGAATGTACACAGCTGATGATTAGAAAGTCAAATTTTAATTAAATCCTTATGGATTTGTGAAAAGTCTTAATTATTGTTGCTTTTATCCTTAACTAAATTTCACTCTACTGAAGCACAGCAGAGCCTTAAGTCTCCTGGTGGAATGCATGTAACCTGAGCAATTCATTATAAAACAGTTTCTCTAGGAGAGCTTAGAAGTGTCAGAATTTATGAACATCCAAGCCCATTTGATTTGATTTTGTCTCTGGAGCATGTTTGTTAATGCACAAATATTATTCATTAATGTGCTAAGGGGTGTTAACTAAAACTCAGCTATGGAATTACCTTAACGTCAGCAGAAAAGTCATCACTCTTTTCAAGCAAAGAATGTTGATGAGAAAAGTCTCCCAAAGAATTGTGACTGTGTAGCGCAACCCCAATAAATAAAGTACATGTTACTGCTTTTGTTAATGCCCATGGGAAAATAATTAAATCTACATTTTCTCCATTAACCTGTTTGGAGGATTGTATGTCTAATGAAAATAGTGTAGAAATTCAAAAGTGGGCCTGAAGAATGGTTAACTCTTAAGTTCCTTGTTATTGTTTCTTTTAGTCAAGAAGAAAGAAAAATAAACTGTCTAAACTTTGGCAGTATGACCTCTAATTTTGTCAAACTGTTTAGTTCGCCAGAAAAGAACACTGCTTCCTTACTTCATATTTATCATGTAAGAAAAGCTCAGTAGTTGCCAGTTTAGGGCTGGAATAGTAGCTTCATGTTATCTGGGACCCAGGAGTGTCCTTTCTTATTGCTCTGTCATCCTCAGAATGCTGTCTCACGATTGCTGGCTTAAAACAGCTGCTTGTGCTCCAACTATCACATTTCACATTCCAAGTAGAAGAAAGGAGGAAGGAAAAAAAGAGAAGTGTACCTTCTCCCTTTTCTAAATTTACAGTTACTAAAATCTCACATAATAAAGAAACATACTCAAATAATAATGTGCAACCTGATGAATTCTCACATAGTAAAGACAATCTTGTAACCATCACCTAGGTCGAGATATGGAACACTTTCAATACTCTAGAAAACTCTCTTATGACCCTTCTCACCAGTATTCTCCTTCAAACATGATCATTCTGAACCTTAAAACCGTAAATTAATTTTCCTTGCTATTGAAACTTACATAACTGCAATCATGGTATGCGTTCCTTGTTTTTCTCAAAACCATGTTTGTGATATGTATTTATTGTTACTTCTAATTATAGTTTATTTTCTGTCATTGCACTGTAAAAATATGCCACAATTTATCAGTCAATTCTAACTTTGGTTAGTTATTACAATTAGTGCCATTTATGAACTTTGCTTTATGTTTCTTTGTAAACATATGTATGTATTTCCGTAGGATATAATTAGATTGGGAAGGCCAGGGTATAACTTGTGTCTAGCATTAGCTTTAGTAGCTATTACTAAACAGTTTCAAGGGTGTTGTACCAATTTATATCACTTCCATCAGTGTACAGTTGTTTCATAGCCTCAGCAATACTTTATATTGTCTTCCTTTGTAATTATTAGCAATTCTGAGAGATTTGATTTTAATTCACATTTCTCTGGTGTCTAAGAGTGAGCATTTTTTCACATATGTAATAGTTATTTGAATATCTTCTTTTGAAAAGTGTCTGTGAAAGTTTTGGTCAATTTTTCTTTTGAGTCTTTACTTTTCCTATAGATTTATAAAAGTTCTTTAAATATTTTGGATGTAAATTCACTGTGCCCTATGTGTTTTGAAAATATCCACCATAAGTCTATGGCTTGTATTTTTATTCTCTGAAATTTTTGGCTTCATTTTGCTTTAATCTAAGTTTTCACTTTTAGTACATTACTTTTCACCAGTATTTTCCAATATAGGTAGTTCTTTCTGTGTTTCATTTTTAAAAACTTTGCTTTCTTCAGAACTTATATGGTTTTATTCAAATAGCTAATTATTTTGACATTTATATTTAGATCTGTAATCCATCTAGAACTGGATTTTATCTATGGTGTGAGGTAGAGGTGAGGATTCACTTTTTTTTTCCATGTGAAAGCTCTATTACCTGAGCACCATTTATTGAAAGGCCATCTTTGTGTTATGCACTGCAGTGTTATAAAGCAAGTGACTTTATTATAAAGCAGATTATTACATTCATGTGAATTTGTACTGAATCAGGACTCTCTTTTTCCCATTTCATCTGCCTATTGGACTTTTTGTGTACCAACATAATATCTTCTAAATTACCGTAGTTCATGACAAGTTTTGATTTCTGAAAGCATAAGTGCCCTGGCTTTGTTTTCAAGATTGTGTTAGCTGTTCTTAGCTCTTTATAGTGCAATATAAATTTCAAAATAAGCTTGTAAATTTGCAAGAACATAATGTAGAGATTTTTGCTAGACCGCATTGCCTTTATACATAAATCTGATGGAGAGTTACCATCTTTATAGTATTGAATCTTATAATGTGTGAACATCACATTTGCCTCCATTCATGTAGTTTTCTTTATCTCAGTGGTATTTTAGGCCTTTTGTTCCTGTTTTTGTTATTAGTTTGTTTTAGTGTATAAGCCTCATATCTTTTATAAAAACAATTAATGAGTCATATTTATTATAATATGGTAAATATTATCATTTAAAATGAACTTTCCTGTTTGTTGCTAATATATAGCAATACAGTTGATTCTACATATTGACAGTATTTGGTGACCTTGTAATATTCCCATACTAATTCACTTGGATTTCCTACCTGTATCATTATGTCATCTATAAATAATTACAGTTTTATATTATATTTTTCATTTATTGTTTTACAACTGATTTTTTTTATCTCTTTCTATTGCACAATTTTAGTTTCTCAAATTCAAGGTGAATACAAATGTTTGTAGCAGGTGTCCTTGTTTTTTTCTCCAGTTTACGAAAAAGCTTTAAATATTTCACCTTCAGTATAAAGTTGTATATTTTTCACAGGTATTGTTAATCATATTAAAGAGTTTTCTTTTTAATTCAATTCGATGAGTAGTTACCATGACTGAGTTTTTAAATTTAACAAATAATTTTTTATTTACCTGTTAAAATAATTATTTTCTTTATTCAGTTAATTTGATAAAGTGTGCTGATTACTTTTTTTATTATTAGGCTAAGTTAGCATACCTCAAATTAAATGGTAGTGAAAATTAATGAAGTAACAGGTTATTAGGCAATAGTTGAATGTGAGATAAGGCGGGTTAGACAGACGATATAGCTCTACCTATAGATATAAATAAAGATGTATGTCTTACCTGAACAGGGAGGTCAATAGTGCCAGAATTAGTGATGTGTGTGACTTCGAACCATGAATCTCATAACTGTATTACTTTCTCCCATCGTAGAAGTGAGGATGTGGCAACCACCACCACCCGCCTCTTAAACATACACATCCCACACAGATATATTCTAAGTAGCATCTCATTTATCTCTCTCCAAAACAAACTTGGCTTTTCAGGCAGGATTGAAAACTCATCAAAGTAGCAAACACCAATTTGCAACTTGATGTGCTATGTTTTCCAGAAGAATGCCATTTTTTAAAGCATCTGCATTATAATTTTCTTATAAAGAAAGAAAATAAGATACAAAGCTATGATAGAAGGAGATTTTATGTTAAAAGTGAAATATTCCAACTCTATATTAGTTTTCTTATTTTAAATGGTGAGTTTTGAAGACCAGAAGAATTGTGTTCTAATACAGGTTATGCCCTGTCACTTAATCATTATTGAGGCTTAAGAAGTCATTCTCCTTTCATGAACTACCATTTCTTCATCTGTTAACCATGAATAATGCTATCTTTTGTGAAAGGAAAATAAATCTTGGGGCCCACAAATCACCAGTCTGTAGGGAAAAGTCAAGCTGGGAACTGCTTAGGGAAAACCTGCCTCCCATTCTACTCAAAGCCACCAGTCTGCTTACTGAAATAAATGCATATCTGATTGCCTCCTTTGGAAAGGCTAAGCAGAAACTCAAAAGAATGCAACAATTTGTCTTCTATTTACCTATGACCTGGAAGTTTCCTCCCCTCTTCCAGTTGTCCCACCTTTGCTTGGATTTGTCCTGCCTTTCTTTTGCTGACCATACCAATGTTAATCTTACATATGTTGAGGTCTCAGGTCTCCCTAAAATGTATAAAACAAAACTGCGCTGACCACCTTGGACACATGTCAAGACCTCCTGAGCCTGTGTCATGGGTGGACATCCTCAATCTTAGCAAAATGAACTTTCTAAATTAACTGAGCCCTGTCTTTAATATTAGGAGTTCACACTTCCAAAGGATTGCAATGTGTTACAGACAATGTATATAAAGTCTAGCACAAAGCCTAGATACGACTGTTACTTTAAAAGTTATTATTCCTATTAATATTCTATATAACAGCTTTTCTTCTTTATATCCTGGTGTCAATTTTCAGCTCAGGAGAGTTTCTTACAATTCATCCTTCCATGCTTTACTATCCCAAATTGTATCTCTCTCAATAATACATTAGAAGGAAAGAATAAAATCACCTTGTCATGGGCACCTTTCTACCATGACCCTCAATGACCCCTCCCTCCTGGTACTCACGCCCAGTGTAATCCCCTCTTCTCGAATATGGGTAAGACCTACCGACTGGCTTCTAATATGCTGAACATATAAAAGTTATTGGGTGTCACTTTCTCGGATAGGTTACCAAAGACTGTTGACTTCCTCTTAGCCCACACTGTCTTCCCTTGTGGCTTGCTCACTTTGAGGAAACTGGCTGTAATATTGGGAGCTGCTTTCTGGAGTGTATTACATAACAGGGAATTGAGAGAAGCTTTTGATCAGCAGCTCAAAAAGAACTAAGGCACTCAGTTGAACAAACTGTGAAGATCTAAACCCCTCCAACAATCACTTGACAGAGCTTGGAAAAGACTCTAACCCCAACTGAGCCTAAATGTGAGTGTAGCCCCTACTGTCTATCACCTTGATCTAACCTTGTTAGAGACCTAGAGCCTGATGACTTGAAATATATTCCTGATTGTGCTATAACAAATGTTACTATGCTTTTAGGTAAGCCACTAAATATGGGGATAATTTGTTACACAGCAATAGATAATTGTTACAAACCATTCACACTGAAATTTCATTTCCCGAACTCTTCTATTTGTTATAATCCCTTTCCAGGGTATTTAAAAATACATGAGTGGTTAAAGATACATCTTACATACAAACACCTGCTTATAGTTGTTTTCTGTCTACCTCCATATCCTAGAAACTGTACAGGCAGTAATTTTCTTCAAAGTAGATGTCAAATGAGAAAAAAAATCTATTTATGATGCTCTAGTAGGAATGAAAAAACACTGTATTTTAATAAGTCCATTTTATAATAAAGTAGTTAGAAAACAATTTTGAGCAACTAATTTTTGAAAAGCAACCTGAGAAATACAGTAAGAATGCAATGTATTTCTTCTCTCAAGGAGGTTACATTATATTTAGGAAAATAAGAGCTATATAGATGAAAAACCTGCTAGTAATTCAAGGTAGTAAATGACAAGGAAGTTACACAGACAGTAAGCAATTTGGAAATAAAAAGAAGAAAGTAGTTTCCAGGGTAATCAGAGCAAGCTCTGGTTCTTTAAGATGATTAGAATTAGAAATTGACATAATTTTTTAGTCTCTGCTTTTATAAATATGAGAACTACTTTCATTAACACTTTATTTCATTCCTGATTATCTATATGAGCAGGGATAACATTTCATTTTACTCACAAATCTATAAAATGTTTTTTTTTTTTAAAAAAAGAAAAGGTTAAATAGTTCCCATGAGAATAGAGGCAGTGTTGGATTTAAAAGTAATGTCACAAGACTCTTAAAATAGATTTTAAAAATATGGTCAATCAATTTTTAAAATTAGCCAAAAGTTAAACCAAAAAATGAAAATAGTGTCTATCATATTGCTTGTTTAATATTAAAAAATACAATTTCAAAATTATAATTTGTTTTAAAATTTTAGTTTTCCATAAAATTTTTAAGTATGATTTTATTTTAAACTTTAGAAAACTCATAGAATGGTGAAATAGGAATCTTTTTTGGTGGTAGTGATGAATTTGCCTAGTAAACTATTTTTTAACTATTATAAAAGTATGCTCTGGGAGAGAATTAAAACTCAGAGAAGTGTGCAGAAAGCAAGGAAGTTATGATGCCCTAGAAATAAGAGAATATGACTTTAAATTTTTTTTTTTAAGTTCAGGTGTACATGTGCAGGTTTATTACATAGGTAAACTTGTATCATGGGGGTTTGTGGTACAGATTATTTCATCATTCAAGTATTGTCTAGTATCCATTAGTTATTTTTTCTGATCATCTTCCTCCTCCCACCATTCACCCTCTGAGGATCCAGTGTATGTTGTTCCCTTCTATCTATCCATATGTTATCATTACTTAGCTCCCAGTTATAAGTAGAATATGTGGTATTTGGTTTTCTGTTTCTTTGTTAGTTTGCTAAGAATAATGACCTTCGTTTCCATCATGCCCCTGCAAAGGACATGATCTCATTCCCTTTTATGGCTGTATAATTTTCCATTGTGTATATGTGCCACATTTTCTTTACTCACTCTATCACTGATGGGCATTTAGGTGCATTCCATGTCTTTGCTGTTGTGAATAGTGCTGCAATAAACATTCATGTGCATGTGTCTTTATGGTAGAATGCTTATATGGGATTGCTGGGTCAAATGGTAGTTCTGTCTTTAAGTCTTTGAGGAGTCATCATACAGTCTTACACAGTAGTTGAACAAATCTACACCCCTATGAACAGTGTATAAGGGCTGGAGAGTAAAATAACAGCATCTGTTATTTTTTTATTTTTTAATAATAGACGTTCTGACTGATATGAAATGGTATCTCATTGTAGTTTTGATTTGCATGTCTCTCATGATCAGTGATGTTGAGGTTGTTTTCATATGATTGTTGGCCACATGAACTTCTTTTGAAAAGTGTCTTTTCATGTCGTTTGCCCACATTTTTTATGGGGTTATTTTTTTTTATAAATTTGTTTAAATTTTTGATATATGCTAAATATTAAACTTCTGTCAGATACATAGTTTGCAAAATTTTTCTCCCATTTTCTAGGTTGTCTGGTCACTCCGTTAATAGTTTCTTTTGCTCTGCAGAAGCTCTTTAGTTTAATTAGATCCCCATTTGTCAATGCTTGTTTTTGTTGCAATTGCTTTTGTCATCTTCATTATGAAATGTTTGCCTGTGTCTGAAGGGTACTGCCTAGGTTGTCTTCCAGGACTTTTATAGTTTGGGGTTGTTATACATTTACATTTAAGTCTTTAATTCATCTCTAGTTAATTTTCGTATATGATGTAAGAAGGGGGTCCCATTTTAATCTTCTGTGTGACTAGCCAGTTATCCCAGCACTATTTTTTGAATAGGGAATCCTTTTCTCGCTGCTCGTTTTTGTCAGGTTTGGGAAAGATCTGCTACTTATAGGTGTGTGGTCTTATTTCTGGGTTCTCTATTCTGTTCATTGGACTGTTTTTTGTATCAGTACCATGCTGTTTTGGCTAAACATTGGTAAGAAGGGAGGAGTATGACATTTTAAACAGAAAGAAGTAATTAACGCAAATTTAGTGGGAAAATTTATATAATAAAGACTTAGGAATATCTACCAGATTAAAAAATTTAGAGGTTCTTTTTGATTCTAGTGAGAGATAATACTAGTAGAGTCAGGGGACAGAGGCTGGGATTCAACAGAATAAAAATGAGCATGAGGTCAGAAAGTGGCAACAATGAGAATAGACCATGTTTTGAAGTCAGGTGAGAAATACAAGAAAAACATTTGATTATTGGAGGAGGATTTAGGCTCAGGGATGGATAGAGACAGAGAAAAGTAATTCTAACCTAGGACCTAGGAAGTGGATCAGTACAAAGAAGAGAGAGTAGATTGCCTTTGAATAGGAGGGACACTACATCTGAGAATGAAGAAAAATATTACAAAGACAGAAAATAAATACGTGGTTGTGTGAAAGAAGCTTTGTATTTGAGAAAGGTGATAACTGGCTTCATTTCTTTTCGATGAACATGATGAGGCTGGGGGCATAAAGGTTAAGGGCAGTGATAAAAAGACCTTGGAGAACACGTTGGCCAAAACAATTAGAGGGCTTGGTCATGGCTTAGAAGATACACACTAGATGGAGACCAGAAACATGTAGTGGCACCAAACAGCTTTTTAAAAAAATATAGCTTCTTCCATTGCTGCACAGTATGATTAATACTATATTATACTAATACTTGAACAAGGGGTCCTATTAGTACTTGTGATTTCTTGTTTCCAAAGCTGTACATGGCATTCAGATCTTCTGTTTTAAGAAGAGTTTGTGGCCTGGCTTGGTGGCTCATGCCTGTAATCCTAGCACTTTGGGAGGCTGAGGTGAGTGGGTCACGAGGTTAGGAGTTCACGACAAGCCTGACCAAGATGGCGAAACCCCAGCTCTACTAAAAATACAAACAATTAGCTGGGTGTGGTGATGGAAACCTGTAATCCCAGCTACTCTGGAGGCTGAGGCAGAGAATTGCTTGAACCCAGGAGGCAGAGGCGCCAGTGAACCCAGGATGCCCAACTGTACTTCAGGCTGGGCAACAGAGCGAGACGCTATCTCAAAAAAAAAAAAAAAAAAAAGGGTTTGCTTCTCATTAAAGACAGCTCTAAAAAATCAAAGTTAGAAAATTATCGACATACTGATTATTGAGAAGTACTTTTGATTAAAGTTGTCTTATATAGATAATATAAAATTAATTAGCTGTTTTGTCCCCTGTGGCACAGGCAGGAGGTGATACAGGGAGAAGTCTCAAAATAAATGCCTTATATAAATTTATTGGAGGGTAATTTCTCTTTTGGACTGGATGTGGGAGAATGTGGTTATCATACATGCCTTATATTAGTCTGGACATTAATATAACTCATGAAAACATTTGCTCACTTTATACTACTGTACACTTTATAAACTCTGTACACTTGGGCGACGTTGAATTTCATCCTCTTTTTTTGTGGGGTGACAGAGAAAAGCATTATGAATTTTGACCTGGAAGGGATGATAAGAGGCATTTGAGATCTAGAAATAACAACCCCAGATACATTTTGGTTTAATGTTGAACATTGGATGTATTATTTTAAATGAAATGTCAAATGGCCTTTTATTTATAAAGGCAAAGCAAATTGTTTGTGTAAAACCATGGACAAAAAAAAAATAAGCTTGGAAACCAATGTTTAAAATGTTTCCTTTGTTGAAATAACTTGTCCCAACATACAAGTGAAGTCAGAGGCTATTCTTGTAGTGAGAGACAGTACGTGCCGAATAAACACCTTAGACCCAGAGTTTGAAATGGGATTTTGAAGCTCAGCTCTGATGTTTACTAAATCTTCAATTTGGGGCAAGCCATTTAACTTGAGTTAGAATTTCCCGATATAAAACAAGAATAATGCCTACTTTCCAGCGTTATTTTGTGAAAAAATACTGATATTATTTCTGTAAGCATTTGGAGCAATATAAAATACTCTAAAATACTGTCTTTCTTTAAAGGGTACTGCAAAAAAATTTCCATCCATAAACCTTTTTTTTAATCATTTCTGCCAATCTGGAAGCTTTTGGCCCCAGGTTAAGTACAAGTTAATGTAGGTAGGTCAGAAGGGCAAGCCTAAATTCAGGTGGGATGTATTTTGATTATTTCATGATATGAAATGTTTTTAAAAATTTAGAGAACACAGCAGAAAATAAATAAAAAATAATTCCTGTATTTACAGTTCTATCACTTCAGATAATGTGATATTTTTTTCTCAATCTCCTTTCCAATTTGTTACATTGGAGTTTTTTTTTGGGGGGGAAGGGATATATATAAGGAAAAAGTAAAATGTTCTATGTTACTGTCTTCATAGACATGACCTCAAGTCTCCATTTTGTGAGACTTATCACTATGATTAATTAGTATACAGTCATGCATTGCTAATCAAGGGAGATACATGCTGATAAATGCATTGTTAAGCATTGTGAGAACATTCACAAACCTAGATAGTATGGCCTGCTACACACCTAGTCTACCTGGTATAGCCTGTTGCTTCTAGGCTATAAACTTGTACAGCATGTTACTGTACTGAACACTGTAGGCAATTGTAACACAATGGTAAGGATTTGTGTATCTAAACATAGAAAGGTACTGTAAAAACAATGGTGTACCTGTAAAGGACTCTAACCATGAAGGAAACTTGAATGACTGGAATTTTCTCTGGATGAGCCTGTGAGTGAGTGGCTAGTGAGTGTGAAGGCGTAGGACATTGTTCACTACTACACATTTTATAAACGCTGTACACTTAGGCTATATTGAGTTTATAAAAATATTATTTTCCAATAATAAGTTGACCTTGGCATAGGATAACTTTTTGCTTTATAAACTTAATTTAAAAAACCTTTTTGACTCTTTGTGATAATGCTTAGCTTAAAGCACTAACGCATTGTTTAGATGTATAAAAATATGTTCTTTAAAAATATATATATTCTGTGAGCTTTTTTCTATTATAAACTTTTTTTTTTTTTTTTTTTTACTTTTTAAATGTTTTTGTAAAAAACGAAGACAAATACACACATTAGCCTAGGCCTCGACAGGGTCAGGATCATCGGTTTGACTGTCTTCTGCCTGCACATCTTGTCCGGCTGGGCCTTTGGGGACAATGGCACAGTGGAGCTGTTATCTCCTATGCTAACAATGCCTTCTTCTCGTACACCTCCTGAAGGACAGGCCTGAGATACAGTTAACTTTGTTTTCAAATAAGTAAAATGATTATACTCTAAAATAACAATAAAAAGTATAGTATAGTAAATACATAAACTAGTAACAGCTATTTATTACCATTAACAAATACTATAATAATTGTTGACTAAAAGGGTTGTTATATGAAGCATGGCTGTATTTCCAGTTTTTTATTGTTATGTATAATGTACATAAATCTTCATTATATTTAGCATTATTTTTAAAAATTCCAATGATCTTTAATTTTGTTGTTTTATGTCAAAGAAAATTTCTTCAAAAAATTAATTAAAAGAATAAATATACGACAATAGACTACTCTGGCTCCCAGAAAACTGTAATCATCATAATAGTTCAGGTGCTGTAATTCACCTGTGACATCCCCAGCAGTGCCTGGCACGGTATTTCAGCAGAGTTGGCACCTATTATTGGAGAGTGAATTGTTTGTTAGCTTCAGAGACTATTTCATTCCCCAAGCTAGAGAAATTGCTGTCCTCCAATAGCTACGTAGAGAAATGATGTCATGGCAGGGCCTATAATATTTTGTCACATGAGATATTTCATTTCAAGGCTAGTTGGACAAATGATAATGTAGGCAGAGCACATCTACAAATTGGATAAACAGATGGGCTTTTATTGCTGGAAATAATTTGTTCTTGGAAGAAACATCTAACACCAGTGACTGCCATATTTTGACAGAAGAATGACATTTGGGATTGGAGTCATAACTGACCTGGCACATTTCGGATGGATAGCATTGCTGAAACAAATGAGTAGCAATTATATATTAATATAGAAAATTTAGTACATTATTTACTTGAAATCTTATTTACTTTCTTATTTTATTTCTAAATATGTTATCTTTTTATGCATAGTAAGTACATTAATTTTAATTGGTGCTAAAACTAATCTTAGCTTATACATTAGACCGTTGTGTTATAAGTTGAAATAACTACAATCAGGAGTATTTCATTACAGTGAGCCCTTGGACTGAAGTACAAATCTGCTATGACATTTTGTTACACACTTAATAATGGTCTGGAATGCTCAAAATTCCAGATAACCGAAGTAGTGTTATTTGTGTTTGTTTATAATGTGAACAATTTAAGGTTAGGAACCAGTTCTCATATATTTTACATATTTTATTTGTATCTCTCAAAGCCTGGTGCTGATGTTAAAAACAAATTCTCAATACCTGCTTGTTAGTTGATTAATTGAGTGGACGAATAGATGAATAGATGAAGGGATAGCACAATCACCCACCCCATCACTAGTCATTGTCAAACTTGTTCCATTTTTTCTTTAGTGCCTAAATTTCTTTGAATACTAAAATTATAGTAATGAATGGATGACTTTTGTTTACTTTTCTATTCACTCAATAGTTGAATTATGAAAGTCTATCATGTGTTTAACACTGCAAATGGGCTCAACCTACAAACACTGCAAAAGGCTGATTGCTGCTTTCAGATTATAATCTAGTAGACATATGGCATGTGCCACAGAAGTCTTAGAGGTTGTTACCAAAGTACTTAGGATGGATGCCTAACTTGAATGGGAAAAGTAGTAGAGGAGAGGAGAAGAAATAGAGAGAGAGAGACAGAGATCGAGAGACATACAGAGAGACAAAGAGAGACAGAGAGAGAAACAGAGAGAGAGAGACAAACAAGAAATTTCCCAGTAAATTCACTCAATAAAGATTATTTAGAGCATCAACTATGTTTCAGGCATTATTGATAGACCTCAGAGTAGCAGTCTTGAACAAAAAAAGGTGCAGCTGCTAACCTGGCAACCTTCATAGTTTAAAGAGAAACATTTAGAGTCCAGTAGAAGAAAAGGATTGGTACAAGTAAGTCAAGCAATAAGTGGTGAGTTCCAGGGGATTAGACGCCCAAATGCCTGCAATAAATGGACAACTAAACTGTATTGTTTATGTAAAAATCAATCTTTACAATGTCCTCAAAAACCTAAGCAACTTGAAATTAATCAGTCTATAGGAAAGTCATAATACCTTGTTGAGCATTATATCTTTTTTCCCAAAACTATCTTTTTAGCCCGTTTTGAAATGACTCAAAACTTTATTTTGAAGATGAGGAAGCTAAGATGAAGAGAAAATAATAAGTTTTACCAAAATAACCATGCAAATTTATGGTTAAGTAGGGATTCACAGTGATATTACTGAGTTCTGATATTTCTTGACCACTTGCATTTATAATAAGCCTCGTAAGCCAAAAAAGAAAAGAGGAAGTGCTGAACGTTTTGTCCTGACCATGATCTTACATTTCAGCATTTCAGTATGAAAAATACATTGCAATAAAATAAAGTGAGAATAAAAATCCAAGAGAAAATATAGTTAAATTCATTTACAGATTTAAGAAAGTGTTTATTGCTTCTTTGAATATAAATATTTGACCTGATTTTCAGGGTGAAATCTTCTCATGTCTCTGTTAAACATCTCTTTTATCACCATGTCTCATTACCCAACTCCATGCTTACTGTAATTTTTAAATGCCCAGGACCCCAGGAAAGGAATGGCCTCTGTCAATGGCATATAAATAAGACATAAGGCTGCTAAGGATTTTCAAATCAGAGGGATAAAATTATTTTAGGTTTTGTATAGAAAGAGTGACAGGTTATAGTTTGTTTATTAAAGCTAAAATAGTTTGAATAACATAAATGCTACTAACGTATTGCCTGTAATAACAAAATCAGTGCCCACAGTAAAGCTGAAAAGAAAAGAAAAAAAAGAAGCACATTTGAACATTATAAAGAAATATCTCACGGTGAAACCCTGTCTCTACTAAAAATACAAAAAATCAGCTGGGCATGGTTATTTGTGCCTGTAATCCCAGCTACTAGGGAGGCTGAGGCAGGAGAATTGCCTGAACTCAGGAGGCGAAGGTTGCCGTGAGCCAAGATCGCGCCATTGCACTCCAGCCTGGGTAACAAGAGCGAAACTCCGTCTCAAAAAAAAAAAAAAAAAAAAGAAAAGAAATATCCCTGCCAGTTCATGTCAGGAGAAAGTCAATAAAAGTTCAAACCATAATGTGATACTAAATCTCAATTACTCTTTGTGAAGAACCATTAAAACAATTATGTAGTTTTATTTATTTAGAGAGCATATTGTTGGTTTCTTTCTTCTTGGTTCTGGTACTTACCTAGTGGGGTAGATATAAAATAGAAGGCTTCTTAGGATATCAATTACTGTAAGGGTTTTGTTTAAGGTGCCTTTTCCTTTATCAAATGATAAATTTGTGAGCATGTAACAGCAACTAATAGTTTAGCCCTTTGAACAATGGAATGTCCAATCTGTACATTAACCACAGAATATCAAAACTGGCATGAATCAAATTAGTATAAAAGAATAGGTGAAAAGTTTTTAAAGTATGTATTAGGGTGGTTTTTTTGTGAGAAGTGATTGAACTTAAGCATTAAAAACTGGATATATATGAATTCTAATAACCAGATTGTACATATCAATGAAAATGAGATTTGGCTTACTTCTAAGAGTATGACTCAAAATATTAATACCTTGCAAAGAGTGTGAGATTCTAAAACTGAAGAGGAGAAGAACAGCCATATAGAGCTAGGAAAAAGGTAAATCAATGTTTTACATTTTTACAAACTTCTTGCTTTATTACACATGAATATTTTTGTGTGACTATGTATACAAAGAACAGAGAGGAAGGGAAAGCTAGAGAGTCTCACCCTAGAGAGCTACCTGCATGCTACATCAATAGAATATATATTGCATGTGCAAAAATTACCCATATATTAATGCGTGTAAAGTCAATAGGAGTGCAGTAAATAGAAATGTGGTCTCCAACCATTTGAAGTATAAAAACATATAGGAAAAAGTAACAATTGCAATATATATCCATGCCATTGTAATTATTGAAAAACTGACTTAATCTATTACACAGAAGTTTAACTCATTTTTAAAAAGCCAGAGAAACCAAAGAAACAGTTTTAGTGTCTTGTAACACTCAGATTTTTTTCATTTGATATCAGTTGACAAGGAAAAATTCAAATCTATAGGAAAGTTATACATATTTTATTGAACATCTGCAACATACCTGACACTTTCTGGACACTATCTCTTTAACCTTTTTGAAACAACTGTCGATTTTGCAGATGCTGAAACTAAGATGAAGAGATTAAAAATTTTACCAAAATTACAGTGCAAGAGTGTGATTAAGTAGGGATTCAAAACATTGTAGAGTTGTGATCTTTCTTGATCATTTGCATTTGCAATAAATCCCTTAAGCTGGAAGGAAAAGAGAAGATTCTGAAAGTTTTGTATTGGTCAATATATTGGTCCTCTACAACAGGGGTCCCTAACCAGGCCAAACAGCAGGAAGTGAAGTTTCATCTGTATTTATAGCTATTCCCTAACACTTGCATTACTGCCTGAGTTTCAGCACCTGTCAGAACAGCGACAGCGTTAGATTCTCATAGGAATGCAAACCCTATTGTGAACAGCACATGTGAGGAATGTAGGTTGTTCGCTCCCCATGAGAACCTAATGATTGATGATCCATCACTGTCTCCCATCATTCCCAGATGGGACCATCTAATTGCAGGAAAACAAGCTCAGGGCTCCCACTGATTCTATATTATGGTGAGTTATATAATTATTTCATTGTCTATTACAATGTAATAATAATAGAAGTAAAGTGCACAATAAATGTAATGCACTTGAGTCATTCTGAAGCCATCCCCCTACCATGCTGGTCTGTGGAAAAATTGTCTTCCAAAAAACTAGTTCATGGTGCCAAAAAGGCTGGGTATAGCTATTCCACAATACAAGTAGTATTGTATTTTAGTTTATAGGTTTTAAAAAAAATTGGTCATTTTAATTATCAAGGTGTTGTTCCTAACAGAAAATGAATTGTAATTAAATAATGAATGCAGTTCAGAGTCCAATAGAGGGGAAAAAAAGTGGTTTTCTTCTTTCCCTCTAACCTTTAGAGTAGCTTATGATGTTGGTAATATATTTTTATTATAGAAAAATTGGAATGCTTATATAAGCAAAAAAAAATGCAATATTTACAATCCTGTCATAGAAATAGCTGTTGCCAACATTTTGGTAAAGTTTCTCCCAGATGTTTTTCTCCTTATGTATTATTAGTTAAATATTCTTATAGCATAAAGCAGCATATGCTTTTTATTCCCACTAGATAATTTATCAAGACCATGCTTCTGTGTTATAAAAGCTTAACCCAGTATCACTTATAACTGTGGTATTACTCTATTAATGAATTCATAAGTTATTGTTATAATAAGTTACAGAAAATGTAAATGCTCAGAAGAGACAAAACAGGTAACCAAAGTGTCTAAATTAGACAGTAGAGTCCTAGAAAACAATCAGAAAACCCAAGCCTAGCCTAATGAATTTTAAATTAATATTTTACTTTAATGTAAAATAAATACATAAATATCACAATGCTATCCAAACCAAATTCACCTCTAATAAATGCTATCTGAGGATTGTTACTTTGTCACCCCTAAACCAAAATAGCCAATTATGGATATTTACATTGGTAAAAGAAAGTTTACCAAAATTAACCATAATATAGAATACTTAGATACCCCTACTTTACCCTAAGAGACAAAAGCAGATGAATATCCCCTAAGAACTAAGACTCTTCTCAATCTAGAGAAAATTTACATCCTTTGAACAATTAATACTGAAATGTATCTTTAAAAATATTAAATTTTGTACCAAATAGAAATCTAGGGTGGATGGATATATACATGCAAACAAAATGATAAGAGTAGTTGTATCAGGGAGGAAGAGAGTTGGGTGGCTAGGAGACTTGTCATCATATACCTTTCTCTTTAATACTGAGTTATCCAGTTTGTGTAGGTATAGCTGCCTGTCTTTTCCTTTTACTCTTTTAATATGTGCTATAATTTTGAAACTGAAAATTCATATTCTTCATTAGTTTTGAAAACCCCTTAACCATAGTATTATTTTTCTAGGAAAACCATAACAAACTACCACAAAGTGGATAATTTAAAACAACAGAAATTTGCCATCTCACAGTTCTGGAGGCCAAAAGTCCAAAGTCAGGGTTTCATCAGGGTTTGCTCCTCCTGGAGGCTTTGAGGGAAAATTCATTCAATGTCTCTCTCCTAGGCTGTGGTGGAATCCAGCAATTCTTAATACTCCTTGGCTTATTAATATATCACTGCAATCTCTGCTTCTGTCTTCATGTAAGCTTCCTCTCTGTGTCTTCTCATTTTATGTCTCTTATAAGCCATGATTGGTTTTACGGTCCATCCTAATCCACTATGATTTCTTTTTCAGATTCTTATTTTAATTTTATCAGTAGAATAATTCTTTATTCCAAATGATGCCACATTTTGAGATTCCTGATAAAATTTACCTTGGGGTTAGGGCCACTATTTAACCCACCACAAGCATTATTATCTTTTCAAATATCTCTTACTGATTCTATTGTTTTCCTCAAGAATTTCAAAGTGAGCATTAGATCTTTGCATGCTACCTTTGAAGTCTCACAGTTAATCTCGTATTCTCTCTCTCTGCAAGTCTATCTATGTTCTATTCTGTGTAACTTCTTCACATATGTATCAGTTAGCTTTTACTATTTGTCAAACTACTCTGAACTTGGAATAATAATTTAGTCAGTTTTTGGTTCTGTATGTCATCACTTAGGTCTGTGTTTAGGTGGTTGGTCTTTCTTGTATGAGCTAGGCTTGGCTGATGTTAGCTAGGTTTGTTCATGTGTCTGCAACCAATTGGAGGGTATTTAGGCTGGCTGCTGTATTACAGATATGGATGAAACAAGCTGTGATCTCTCATCCTCTAGCATGTTAGCTTGGACTTATTTGCCTCATGGAAGTAGAGGTCCAAGAGTATAAACACAAATGTTGTAATGCTTTTTTAAAGCCTAGATTAGAACTAGCACAATGTTGATTCAACCACATTCTGTTGGCTAAATCAAGTCACAAATCCAAAACTTTACTATTGTAAATTTTTAATTTTCAGTGATTTTGTTATTTGTAGAAATTCCACTAGAATATGTTTCAAAATTGGATGATAATAAGGCCCTTACCTGTATAATTTTAAATTGTATTTTTAAGAGTTTTGTTGAATTATAAGTGACATATAGCAAACTGCACATAATTTAAGTGTACAATACAATAATTTTTGACTTGTGTACACATTAATGAACATCATGACAATCAAAGTAACCAACATATTTATCACAACCAAAAATTTCCCTGTGTAGCTTTCTAATGCCACCTGTCTGCTCATCTCTGCTTCCTTCACCCTGTACTTGGGCAGCCAATAGTCTGCTTTTTAACACTGTAAATTATCTTGCATTTCCTGGAATTTTACATAATGAAATTATGCACATATTGGGCTGACTACACTGAACAATTGCTGACCTGCATCTCTCTGGTTGGAGCCCCAAGGAGTGAAGTAAATAACCCTTGCCCACAACCACTACTAAGATTTCTTCCCCTGCTGCCTCTAAGCTGGGGAAAGAATATAAACACTGAGATTACCCCAGAGCTACAGTGGGCAACACAGAAATGCCAAGTTGTGATCTATAGCAACACTCAAGGGGGAGAGGAACCCACACTTTCAGAGCGCTGAGAGGGACAAAATGGTAACTGTGAGGAAACAGGGGGGCCACACATCCAAGCAAGAGTCTATCAGCTGACCAATAATCCTAAGCGTATGTATCAGTTCATTTTCACACTGATAATAAAGACATACCCAAGACACAATTTACAAAAGAAAGAGATTTAATGGACTTACAGTTCCATGTGGCTGGGAAGGCCTCACAATCACAGCAGAAAGTGAAAGTCAGTCTCACATGGCAGCAGATAAGAAAAGAGAGCTTGTGCAAGGAAACTCCTATTTTTAAAAACTATCAGATCTCATGAGACTCTTTCACTATCACAAGAACAACTTAGGAAAGACCTGCCCCCATAATTCAACCACCTCCCACTGGGTTCCTCCCATGACATGTAAGAATTGTGGGAGGTACAATTCAAGATGAGATTTGGGTGGGGAGACAAAGCCAAACCGTATCATTCTACCCGTGTCCCCTCCCAAATCTCATGTCCTCACGTTTCAAAACCAACCATGCCTTCCTAAAAGTCTCGCAAAAGCTTAACTTATTTCAGCATTAACTCAAAAGTCCACAGTCCAAAGTTTCATCTGAGACAAGGCAAGTCCCTTCCACCCATGAACCAGTAAAATCAGAAGCAAGTTAGTTACTTCCTAGATACAATGGGAGTACAGGCATTGGGTAAATACAGCTGTACCAAATCAAAGAAACTGGCCAAAAAAGGGGCCCCATGGAAGTCCAAAATTCAGCAGGGCATTCAAATCATAGAATTTCAAAATAATCTCCTTTGACCCCATGTCTCACATCCAGGTCATGCTGATGCAAGAGGTAGGTTCCCACAGTCTTGGGCAGCTCCTCCTCTGTGGCTTTTCAGGGTATAGCCACCCTCCCAGCTGCTTTCACAGGTAGGCATTGAGTGTCTGTGGCTTTTCCAGATGCATGGTGGAAGCTGTCAGTGAATCTACCATTCTGTGGTCTGGGGAACAGTGGCCCTCTTCTTATCACTGCACTAGGTGGTGCCCCAGGAGGGACTCTGTGTGGGGGATCCTACCCCACATTTCCCTTTGTACTGCACTAGTAGAGGTTCTCCATGAAGGCCCTGCCCCTGCAGCAAGCATCTGCCTATGTATCCAGGTGTTTCCATACATCCTCTGAATCCTAGGTAGAGGTTCCCAAACCCCAATTCTTGACTTTTGTGCACCTGCAGGCTCAACACCTTGTGGAAGCTGCCAAGGCTTGAGGCTTACACCCTCTGAAGCCATGGGCCAAGCTCTACATTGGCCCCTTTCAGTCACAGCTGGAGCAGCTGGTACACAGGGCACCAAGTCCCTAGCTTGCACATAGCATGAGGACTATGGGCCTGGCCCATGAAACCACTTTTTTATTCTAGGCCTCTTGGCCTGTGATAGGAGGGGCTGCCATGAAGTCCTCTGACATGCCCTGGAGACATTTCCCACATTGTCTTGAGGATTATAAACAAAAATCATCAAGATCCAGGAAGATGGCAAAATCCAGTCCAAGGAAAATAAGAATGACAATAAAGTAATACAGGAGCTGAAGGATGAAATAGCTAGTATAAAAAAGAACCAAATGGGGTCTGACAGGGATAAATAATGCAATACAAGAATTTCACAATGCAATGACAGACATTAACAGCAGAGTAAACCAAGATGAGGAAAGAATCTCAAACTTGAAGACTGGTTCTCTGAAATAAGACAAACAGACAAAAATAAAGAGAAAGGAATGAAAGGAATAAGCAAAACCTCTGAGAAGTTCAGGATTATGTAAAGAGGCCAAATCTATGAATTACCGGTATCCTTGAAAGGAAGGGGGAGAAAGCAAACAATGTGGAAATTATATTTCAGCATGTCATCCATGAAAACATCTCCAATACTGCTAGAGAGGCCAACAGTCAGATGTGGGAAATAGATCTCCTGCAAGATTCTGCGTAAGAAAATTATCCCCAAGACATATAATCATCAGGTTTTACAAGGTCAAGATGAGAGAAAGTATGGTAAAGGCAGCTAGAGTTAAAGGGCAGGTCCCTTTAACTCAAAGATCCCTATCAGTGTAGCAGCAGAACTCTCAGCTGAAATTCTACAAGCCAGAAGCGATTTGGGACCTATATTGAACATTCATAAAAAAAAACCTTCAAGAAAGAATTTGATATTCAGCTGAACTGAGCTTTCTCAGTGAAGGAGAAATAAGATTCTTTTCATATAAGCAAAAGTTGATAGACTCCATTATCACAAGACTTTCCTTACAAGAGGACTTGAGCACTAAATATAGAAAGGAAAGACTGCTACCAGATATACAAAAACACACTTAGACACACAGACCAGTGTCATTGTAAAGCAACCACACATAATAACCAGCTAACAGCACGATGACAGAATCAAATCCACACATATCGATACTAACCTTGAATGTAAATGAATTCGATGCCCCACTTAAAAAGCACAGAGTGGAAAGCAGGATAAAAAAGCAAGAACCAATGGTTTTAATCCTAATTTCACACAAAATGGATTTCAAACCAACACAGATCAAAAAAGACAACGAAGAGTATTGCATAATCGTAAAGATTTTAATTCAACAAGACCTGATTATCCTAAATATGTATGTACCCAACACAGGCCTACCCAGATTCATAAAGCAAGTTCTTAGAGGCCTACAAAGAGACATCAACTCCCACAGAAAATTAATTGGAGACTTCAACACTCCACTGACAATATTAAACAGATCATTGAGGCAGAAAATTAAGACATTCAGAACCTAAACTCAGCATTGGACCAAATGGGTTTGATAGACCTTTACAAAAGTCTCCACCTCAAAACAACAGAATGTACATTCTTCTTATTGCCACATGGCACATACTGTAAAATCAACTACATAATTGGGAATACAACAATCTTCAACAAATGTGAAAGAACTGAAATCATACCAAATACACTCTTGGACTAAAGCACAATAAAAATAGAAGTCAACACAATGAAAATGGCTCAAAATCATGCATTTACATGGAAATTAAACAACATGCTTTTAAATTAATTTTAGGTAAATAATGTAATTAAGGCAGAAATCAAGAAATTATTTGAAACTAATGAGAACAAAGATATAACCTACTACAATCTCTGGAACATAGCAAAGGCAGAGTTAAGAGGAAAATTTACAGCACTAAATGCCCACATCAAAAAGTTAGAAAGATCTCAAATTAACAATGAAACTTCACAACTGACAGAGAAGCAAGAGCAAATCAACCCCAAAGCTGACAGAAGATGAGAAATAACAAAAGTCAGAGCTGAACTGTAGGAAATTAAGACACACAAAAAAATCAAAAGATCAACAAATCCAGTGTAGGTTTTTTGAAAAAATAATAAAATAGACCACTAGCTAGGCTAATTAAGAAGAAAAGAGAAAATATCTAAATGAACACAATTATAAATGACAAAGGGAATGTTACTACTGACCCCACAGAAATAAAAACGAAGATCAGAAACTACTATAAACACTTCTACACCCACAAACTAGAAAGTCTAGAAGAGATAGATAAGTTCCTGGGCACATACACCCTCCCAAGACTAGGTAAAAAAGAAATTAATTTACTGATCAGACCAATAATGAGCTCTGAAACTGAATCAGTAAAAAAATAGCCTACCAAAAAAAAAAAAAAAGTCCAGGACCTGATGGATTCACAGCCAAATTCTAATAGATGTACAAAGAAGATCTCATACCATTTCAACAAAACTATTTCAAAAAATTGAGGAGGAAGGACTTCTCCTCAATTCATTCTACGAGGACAGCATCATCTTCATACCAAAACTCAGCAGAGATACAACAACAACAACAAACTTCAGGCCAATATCCTTGAGAAACATCAATTCAAAAATCCTCAACAAATACTTGCAAACCAAATTTAACAGTACATAAAAACTAAATCCACCATTATAAAGTAAGCTTTATGCCCTGTAATGCAAGGCTGGTTCAACATATGAAAATCAATAAATGTGACTTATCACAAAAACAGAACTAAAGACAAAAAACACACGATTGTCTCAGATGCAGAAAAAGCTTTTGATAAAATTAAATATCCATTTATGTTAAAAACTCTCAATAACCTAGGTATTAAAGGAACATACCTCAAAATAATAAGAGCCACTTATGACAAACCCACAGCCAACATTATACTAAATGGGTAAAAGCTGGAAGCATCCCCCTTGAAAATAAGCACAGGACAAGGATGCCCTCTCTAATGACTTCTATTCAACATAGTATTGGAAGTCCTAGACATAGCAATCAGGAAAGAGAAAGAAATAAAGGACATCCAAATAGGATGGGAGGAAGTCAAACTGTATCTGTTTGCAGATGACATGATTCTATACCTAGAAAACTTCATAGTCTCAGCCAAAAAGCTCTTAGCTAATAAACAACTTTAGTAAAGTTATAAGATATAAAATAAATGTACCAAAATTACTAGCATTTCTATATATCAAAAACAACCAAACTGAGAGCTAAATCAGAAAGGCAATCCCATTTGTAATACACACACCATAAATACACACACACATGCACACACACACACACACACACACACACACACACACCCTAGTAATACAGCTAACTAGGGAGGTGAAAGCGCTCTACAATGAAAACTACAAAACACAGCTCAAAGAAATAATGGAAAACACAAACAAGTGGAAAAACATTTCATGCTCAAGGATAGGAAGAATCAATGTCATTAAAATGGCCATAATTCCCAAAGCAATTGTAGATTCAAAGCTATTCCTGTGAAACTATCAACAACATTCTTCACAGAACTAGAAAAAAAAATTTTAATTTATATGGATTCAAAAGCAAGCCTGAATAGCTAAGGCAATTCTAAGCAAAAAGAACAAAGCCGGCAGCATCACACTACCTAACTTTAAAGTGTACTACAAGACTACAGTGACTGAAACAGCATGGTACTGGTACAAAAACAGACACAAAGACCAGTGGAACAGAGTAGAGAGCCCAGGAATAAAACTGCACATCTACAGCTATCTGATATTTGACAAAGCTGACAAAAATAAACAATGGGAAAAAGGCTCCCTATTTAATAAATGGAACTGGAAAATTTGGATAGCAATATGCAGAAGATTGAAGCTGGACCTCTTTCTTATGACATACATAAAAGTCAATGCAAGGTAGATTAAAGACTTAAATTTAAAACCCAAAACTGTAAAAACTCTGTAAGACATCCTAGTCAATACCATCCTGGACATAGGAATGGGTAAAGATTTTGTGACAAAGGCACCAAAAACAATTGCAACAAAAGCAAAAATTGACAAATGGGATCTAATTAAACTATAAAGAACTTAAATTTACAAGAGAAAAACAACTCATAAAAAATTGGGCAAATGACATGAACAGACACTTCTCAAAAGAAGAAATACATGTGGCCAACAATCATAAGAAAAAAAATCAATATTACTGATCATTAGAGAAATGTTAATCAAACTCACAATGAGATACCCATCTCACAGCAGTCAGAGTGGCTAATTATTTAAAAAGTCAAAAAATTACAGATGCTGGCAAGGTTGCAGAGAAAAGGGAAGCCTTATACACTGTTGCTGGGAGTGTAAATTATTTCAACCATTATGGAAGACAGTATGGTGATTCCTCAAAGTGCTAAACCATTCACCACAGCAATCCCATCACTGGGTATATACCCAGAGGAATATAAAGCATTCTACCATAAAGAAACAGGCATGTGAATGTTCACTGTAGCACTGTTCACAATATGGAATCCACCTAAACGCCCGTCAGTGGAAGACCATGGAATCAACCTAAATGCCCATCAATGCCAGACTGGATAAATAAAATGTGGTACATATAAACCATGTAATGCTATACAGCCATAAAAAAAGAACAAGATTGTGTCTTTTGTGGGAACATGGATGGTGCTGGAGGCTATCATCTTTAGCAAACTAATGGAGGAACAGAAAAACAAGTATCACATGTTCTCACATATATGTGGAAGCTAAATGATAAGAACTTACAAACACAAAGAAGGAAACAACAGACACTGGGATCTACTTAAGGGGGTATGGTAGAAAGAGGGAGAGGAGCAAAAGATATATTGGGTACTGAGCTCAATACATGGGCAATATAAGAATATGTACAACAAAACTTCATGACATGTGTTTATCTATGTAACAAACCTGCACCTGTACCCCCAAACCTAAAATTAAAAATTCAAGAAAAAGAAAATACAATAGTTTTCTGAAAGCTTGTGTCATTTTACACTCTGATTGGCAAGCACTCTAATCAGAGTGTAAAATGACACAAGATATAAGATACATATTCTAAAAAATATATATTGATATATTCATAATGACTGATTTAACCAAACATCTTTTCACATGCTTATATCTGTGTATCTTCTTTTGTAAAGTGCACCAGTATATTGCAGACTTTTTGTAGGTTGTTTGCTTCCCTATTGGGTTTGAAGACATCTTTATATACTCTTCATATAAGTACTTCATCAAATATATTATTTATAAATGCTTAATTTTTTCTATCCAATGTCTTTCCATTTATTTTAGCAGGAACTTTTGAAGATTAAAATGTATTAATT
Organism: Sapajus apella; assembly: GCF_009761245.1. NCBI lineage: Eukaryota > Metazoa > Chordata > Mammalia > Primates > Cebidae > Sapajus > Sapajus apella. The sequence continues at coordinate 3,691,099 of NW_022436958.1, forward strand.
TTGATGAAGTCTAAGCTACATTTTTTTTCTTTTGTGGGTCACAGTTTGATGTTACATCTGAAAAATATTGGGTCCTTAAATAAAGAGCTTGAAAGTCACCATTCCCTCCTAATAGTAAGCAAAATGCTGAACAAACTGAAAAAAAATCTTAGATCCATAAGAGAAGTCAGATCACAGAGCAAACCTCTGCGCCTAAAATTGAACAGACTGACAGGGGTATATAGGGAATCACAACATACCAGAGCAAAAACTTCCATGAGAACAAGTGTCAAGGTAATAAAACCTAAACTGTATTTGACATTGCTGGAGGCTAGGTGTGGAAAAGTATGAGTTAAAAACTCCAGAGGGACATAGTCATAGGGGAGTCCCCATACTTTTATGAATTTCCCCTCCAGGAGTTTACCTAGGTTCTTGCAGTAAATATTGGAGACAAATCCCTACAGAGAGAAATAACAAACATGTTATTGGAATGGGAGAAAGGAAATTCTTATTATAAACTAGAAAAAACCTTGGATTTTTGAATTGTGTTTTGTGAAAGGCAAAAGTTATGTGCAATGAATTAGATATTTGGCTAAAGAAATTTCTAAGCAAAGTGCTTAAAGTGTGTCCTGAGTCATTTTCAATTTTGATAATAAAATGTAAGAAAAGAGAAATGATTAAACATCAAAGTTTTAATCACAAAGGAAGCAGGACTTAAAAGTTTGGAAAATTCTCAGCCTGCTCATGTTGCAATGAATGATAAAATATGTTTAGGAGAGAATAAAGATAGAGACAAGTGATTCTCATAAAATTGGTATGGATTTGCTATCTCAAGAGAAGCCAGGGGCTACTCCTCTAGACAATAGAGGAATACCCCTGAGAACATTTTGTAAATTACTGGAGTTACCACCTCCAATCATAGGCTCGGGAACCAGTGGTAAGGAACCAGAGTGCAAGGAACCAGAGGTCAAAGCAATTTCAAGGCTCTGCTCCATGAATTTCAGCACAGTGCTCCTTGGCTGCTCTACATGTGGCTCCAGTGGGTTCAGGTGCAGTGTGAACTGAGTTGGCTAACTCTCCAGAGGGCACAAGTACTCAACATAGGTAGTGTCCACTACATGTCTTCTCTTCCCCAGAGCACAGACTGCATGAACAGTTGAGTTGTGCCTAACTTCATCTAGATTTTGAAGGACAAAACCTCCTGGAGCCTGGTGCCCAACCCCTGTCCTGTATTTCCTGAAAGCAGGACATAGAGTAAAAGGGGATAATAATTTGAGCCTGAGGTTTTAATTTTGTTTGCCCTGTCTGGTTTCAGACTTGCTTGGGACTTGTTACCTCTGTAATCTTTCCTATTGCTTCTTTTGGAATCAGAATGTATATCCTAAGCCTGTACCAACACTGTCCTTTGGAAGAATAACCTCTTTATAAGTTTACAACTAGAGAGTGTCACCAGGGTCAAGTTTAAACATTTTCATGTAACTTTGGACTTCAGACTTGAGTTGATGTTGGAGCATGTTAAGACTTCTGAGGCCATTGGAATAAAATGGATATATTTTACAAGCAAGAAGGACATAAATTTTGTGGAGGTGGGGCAGAATGTTGTGATCTGAATGTTTGTGTCCCCCTAAATTTTATATGTTGAAAATCTAATAATCAATGTGATGGTATTTAAAGGTGGGGCTTTTGAATGATTATTAGATTATGAGAGTAGTGCTTTCATTAATGGAATCAGTGACCTTATAAAAGAAACGTCAGAATGTCTTTTCCCTTAGAAAATTAGAACACAGTGAGAAGCTGTCTATAAAAAAGTCTTTCATTAGACACCAAAACATTTGGCAACTTGATCTTCGATTCCATTCTCCAGACCTATGGAAAATAAGTTTATTTATAAGCTAACCAGGTTATATAATTTTGTTATACCAGACTGAACTGACTAAAACTTCCAAAACAGAAAGTGCCAGACCCAGATAATTTCACTAGCAAATTCTACCATACATTCAAGAAAAAAATTTTATCAATCAAAAAAAGATCTCTTTGAGAAGACAGAAGCAAAGAGAATACCTCTTGACTAATTCTATGATGCAGCATCATGCGAACATTAAAACCAGACAAATATATTAATTAAAAATAGCTTAACTGCTCTCACAAGCATAGTTGCAAAAATCCTCAACAAAATACTAGAAAATAAAATCCAACATTGTGTGAAAACGATTGTACACCAAAACCATGAGGGAATTTTCTCAGGAATGCACAGGTAATACAACATTTAAAAATCAGTTAATATAATTCATCACATAATCAGGCTGAAGAAGAAAAGTCACATGATGATATCAGTAGATGCAGGAAAATCATTTCACAAAATTCAATACCCATTTATGATAAAACTCTCTGCAAAATAGAATACAGGGAAACTTAAAACCCACTTGATGTAAAATATTTATTAAAAAAACTATAGCTACCATCATTCTAAATTGTGAGTAATATAGCAACTCTTCTACTAATTTTGAGAACAAGGCAACGATTCCAGTATGGCCAAGATGCCATTTCTAACAAGTTTGATCTTCAGGTTCAGTGCAGCCTCAATCGAATGCCAAACAGCAGTTCATTTTTTTAAGCTATTAGCAAGTTGATTCTAGAGTTTATATAGAGAGGCATAAGATCCAGAATAGCCAAAACAATATTGAAGAAGAATAACAAATTTAAGAACGTACCCTACTCAAGTTAAAGATGGACAGGTAAGCTACAAAATGGAAGAAAAATTTTTGGCAATCTATCCATCTAACAAAAGACTAATATCCAGAATCTACAAAGAACTTAAATTTACAAGAAAAAAACAACCCCATCAAACAGTGAGTGAAGAATACGAAGAGACATTTCTCAAAAGAAGACATTTATGCAGCCAACAAACATGAAAAAAAGCTCATCATCACTAGTCATTAGAGAATTGCAAATGAAAACCACAATGAGATACCATTTCACTCCAGTTAGAATGGTGATCATTAAAAAGTCAGGAAACAATAGATGCTGGTGAGGATGCAGAGAAATAGGAATATTTTTACACTGTTGATGGGAGTGTAAATTAGTTCAACCATGTGGAAAACGGTGTGACAATTCTAGTGTGATCCAGAACCAGAAATACCATTTTACCCAGCAATCCCATTGCTGGGCATATAACCAAAGGATTATAAATTATTCTACTATAAAGTCACATGCACATGTATGTTTATTGTGGCACTGTTCACAATACCAGAGACTTGGAACCAACCCAAATGCCCATCAGTGATAGACTGGATAAAGAAAATGTGGTGCATATACAGCATGGAATACTATGCAGCCATACAAAAGGATGAGTTCACGTTCTTTGCACAGTGGCTAAACTAGCCTAGATTTCCACCATCCCTATATGTGTTCCTTTTCCTCCGTAACCTTGCCAGCATCTCTTCTTTGTCTTTCATTTAGGTCTTTAATACCTTTTGAGTTAATTTTTGTATTTGGTGAAAGGAAGGGGTCCAATTTCATTCCTCAGTATATGACTAGACAGTTGTCCCTATACCATATTTTGAATAGGGAGTCCTTTCCTTATTGTTATTGTTGACTTTGTCAAAGAACAGGTGATTGTAGATGTACAGCTTTATTTCTGGGTTCTCTATCCTGTTTCATTGAACTCTGTGTCTGTTTCTGTATCAGTTTTATGCTGTTTGGTTACTGTAGTCCTGTAGTATAGTTTAAAGTCAGGTAGTATGATGCCTCTGGCTTTCTTCTTTTTGCTTAGGATAGCTTTGGTTATTCTGGTTCTTTTTAAGTTCTATATGAATTTCAGGATAGCTTTTCACAATTCCATGAAAAATAATGCTGATAATTTGATAGGAATAGCATTAAATCTGTAAAATTGCTTTCGGTAGTATGACCATTTTAATGATACTACCATTTGACCCAGCAATGTTACGGCTGTGTATATATTCAAAGAAAAATAAATTGTTCTACCAAAAAGACACATGTGCGCATATGTTCACTGCATTGTTCACAATAGCAAAAACAGATTAAACTAAAATGTCCATCCATGATGGACTGAATAAAGAAAATGTGACATATGTATATGTCAGCATCACTACCTGCAGGGGTCTGTCCTGCAGACCCTGTCTTAATGACGGATGAATAAAGTATACTGACACACAGATATTATGCTTTTCCAGTTCAACTGAGTGTATATGGGTGGCTTACAGTCACTCTGGAGAGTGCTATAAGGAGATAGCAGCTGCCAGCCCTCCAGGGCCAGTGGCACTTGCATTTGTTTAGTAAGTTTAATTGACAAAGGCTTGAGTCAACACCACTAGAATTTAACGATTAAAAAACAGGGTTCTGATACCCAAAGAAAACACCATTAGTGGGTCAACCTACCCCAAAGAGGGCCATCCAGCTCAAAAGTTAGTTTTAAGACCACATGAGTAAACAAGGTAGCTAGGTAAACAACTCACATTCCTTTGTATTTGCACCTTAATCTCTCTAGCTCCTGCAAAAAGACTCTAGCTACCTTCAGCCAAGAACTACAGGAAAACCCCTTAGGCATTCCAAAAGGATTTGAGACTATATTCTATAACTTTCTCTAATATTTTTCTCTTAATATTTTTGCCACCACCCTTAGTGAATCCCCACATACATGCATACATGCACACACACACACACACACACACACACACACACACACACTAACCATAAAAAAAGAACAAAATTATGTTTTTTGTAGAAACATGAATGCAGCTGGAGGCCTTTATCCTAAGAAAATTGATGCTGGTGTGGAAAACCAAATACCACGTTCTCACTGACAAGTAAGAGATAAATATTGAGTACACATGGACACAAAGATGGAAACAAAAGACACTGGGGACAACTTGAGGAACAAGAATGGGAGGAGGGTGTGAGTCAGAAGGCTCCCTATAAGTTACTATGCTCACTAGCTGGGTAATGAGATTTTTTGTACATCAAGCTCCAGCAACACACAATTTGCCTTTGTAACAAATCTGCACATGTTCCCCTGAATCCTAAAAGGAGAAGAAAAAAATTTTACAAAAAGAAATAATTGATAAGCTTGACTTTATTAAAGTTAATTTTATTTCCCATGCATGAAACACTCACAAGAGAATGAATGGACAAGCCCCATACAGGGGGAAAATATTTGAAAAAGACATAATTGGTAAAGACTATTATCTAAAATATACAAAGAGCACTGAAACCTCAACGCTAAGAAATTTAACAAACCAACTAAAAAATAGGCCAAAGACTTAACTGACACCTCACCAAAGAAGAGAGATGGAAAATAAGAATATGAAAACACGTTTCACATCAAATATCATAAGGAAAATGCAAATTAAAATAAGATACTGCTACATACATAGAGTGGCCAAATTCAAAACACTGACAACACCACATGTTGAGGATGTGAAGTGACAGGAACCATAATTAATTACTGGTAGGAATGGAAAATGGTAGAGTCCCTTTGAAATGCAATTTGATTTTTTTAAATATAACTAAGCATACTTTTATAATATGATTCAGCAATCATGCTTCCTAGGAGTTGAAATTTACCCAAAAGAGTAAAAATCTTATGTGCACAGATCTTTACATCATCATTAATCATAATTACCAAAAGTTGGAAGGAACCACAATGTCCCTATATGGTTCAATGGATAAATATGATACATCCAGAAAACGGAACATTATTCAGCAATAAAAGTAATGGGTTATCAAACCATGAAAAGACATTATGATTACTTAAATGCCTGCTACTAAGTGAAATAAGGCAACCTAAAAATGCTACATGTTATGTGATTCCAACTGTAAGACATTGTTAGAAATGTAAAAGTATAGAGACAGTAAAAGGATCAGTGTTGCCAAGGCATACAGCAGCGAGAGGGATGGATAGGAAGAGTACAGAAGATTAATAAGGTGGTGAAACTACTACAATAATACTTTAATTATGGATTTGTATAGTTTTACATTTGTCCAAACTCATAGAACGTGTAACAGCAGGAGTGAGCCTTCATATAAACTATGGACTTTGGGTGATAATAAACTATGGACTTTGGGTGATGATGATGTGTCAATATAGGTTTATCAATTGCAACTAAAGTATCACTTTGGTGGGGAATGGTCATAATGGGAGAGGCTATGCATGTGTAGGGTCAGGAAGTATATGAGAAATCTCTGTACCCTCCTCTCAGTTTTGCCATGAACCTGAAACTATTCTACACAATAAAGTCACTTTTAAAAAAAGATATTGAACATCTCATCACCCTGTACATATATTTGCACTCCTTTTCAATACATGCCACCACTACTAATCTCATCCTTGCTTACTTTGAGGTAATCTCTATTATAGTATCTAGAAACATTAATTAGTTTATGTTGTTATTCAACTTTATATAAATGGAGTCATATACTGAAAAAAGAAGATACTTGCACATAAATTTTCTCATACCTTCCAGAAGTTTTACTTGAGTTTTAAAATTTAGATCTTTGGTTTATTTTGGGTTAATTTTTGTATTGCACAAGTTATGAAACACTTGGTTTTTATTGCTGTATTTGGATATCTAATTGTTTCATTGTTTGTTGAAAAGTTTGTCCTTTCTTTACTGAATTGATTTAGTATTTTTCTTGAATGCTAAATAATTAATTCACTATTTATGCATGAGTCTATTTCTTGTCGTATAATTTTATTCTATTGAACTGTTTTTGTATCTCTTATGCAGCACTATATTTATTACCACAGTTTCATAATAGCAGGTCTTGAAATCAGTATAAGTTATTTAGTTTCCTCTTTTTTCAGTATATTTTGTCTATTGACATCTTAATAGTATTACAGTTTTTGATCCAGGAACCTGGCATAACTCACCAATAATTTTGGTATTCCTTAATTTCTCTCAGTAATATTTTTGTACTTTAGTGGTTGCTTTAGTTTTTGTAGAATACATGTTTAATTCAACACAATCTATTTTCAGTTGGTATTATACTATTTCACATATAGTATAAGAACCTAAGAACTAAATACTTATATTTTTCCTCTCTCAGCCTTTGTATTATTGCCATACAATTTATTTCACATGTGTTATAAACATCACAATATATTGTAAAATATATTATTTACAGTGTCAGTTTTCTCTTTTCTTTTCTCTTCTCTTCTCTTCTCTTCTCTTCTCTTTTCTTTTCTTTTCTTTTCTTCTTTTCTTTTCTTTACTTTGAGACAGAGTTTTGCTCCGTTGCCAGGCACCAGGCTGAAATGCAGTGGCGCGGTCTCGGCTCACTGCTACCTCCGCCTCCTGGGTTCAAGCAATTCTCCTGCCTCAGCCTCCCAAGTAGCTGGGACTACAGGCACGTGCCACCATGCCCAGCTGATTTTTGTATTTTTAGTAGAGACAGGGTTTCACCATGTTGGCCAGGATGGTCTTGATCTCTCGACCTCGTGATCTGCCTGCCTCAGCCTCCCAAAGTGCTAGGATTACAGGTGTCAGCCACCGCACCCGGCCTGTCAGTTATCTTTCAAAGACACTAAAATAATAATAAAAAGAAAGTTTTTTGTATTTACCCACATACTTATCATTTCCAGTGTTCTTTAGTCCTTTTGAGGATGCAGATTTCCATCTGGTGTCATTTTCCTTTGCTCTAAAAGACTTTCTAATATTTGCTTGTTTTAGACACCTGATGGCGATGAATTATTTAAGATTTTATAAATATTTTTAAAGTCTATTTCATCTTGGTTTTCAAGGATGATTTTATTAGGTGTAGAATTTTGGATCCACAGGTTTCTTTAATTTTTTTTTCACTGTTTTGTTTTCTTTTGTCTCCTCTTTTTATACTTTAAAGATATTGTTCTACTCTTTTCTCCCAGAAGAAATCTATTATCATTTTCATTGCTTTCTGTATTTTTTGTGTCTTTTTTTTTTCTAGTTGCTTTTAAGGCTGGTTTGCTTTCCTTTCCTTTCTTATCCTTTCCTTTCCATTTATCTATATAAAACTTTACTAATTTGAGTGATATTTTTGTGGAGGGGGGGAACTATGGCTTTCTAAACTTTGTAAGTATTCTTAATTCAAAACCTAACTCTTTTTAAAAAAAATTATTTATTTAACTTTAGGTGTGTACTATATCTGGCATTTTTTTCCATGTTATCCCTCCTCACCCTCCCCCTGCTCCCTACCCTCTGCTGTCTCTCCCCTACCCCCGTGACTGCCCCCAGTGTGTGATGCTCCTTTCCCTGAGTCCACGTTTTCTCATTGTTCAATACCCATCTATGATTGAGAACATGTGGTGTTTGGCTTTCTGTTCTTGTGTCAGTTTGCTGAAAATTATGGCAAACCCTAACTCTTTTTATTTAAGCCAATTATTGCATATATTTCTTCCCAAAGTCTTAACCAAAGCAGAAAAAAAAAAACCTGATTGACTTTTACTGTCTTATTTGTTTGTTTTACTGGTATATATATGTATATAAATATATTTCGTTCATGAGTGTACTGGAGATGTAGTAGTAGTTCGAAGATGAAGAATGTATGTGGGAATCCTGTTGGTCCACCATGACCTTTCCTCCTTTCTCCAGGTGATGATTAATACTCACAGTTTTAGATTTCTGGAATCATCATATATCTATAGAACAGATGTGCTCCAGTTCTTGCTTTTCACTTTGCTGTCAGTTCTCTTTTGGTTTTGGCCCTCTTTGGATTTTCCTTTAGCATCTTGAAATCTCTCCTATGCATTTAAACATATAGCTGTCAAAATTTGCTCAGCATTCCTAGATGTTTAATATTGAATAGTTTTTCAGAACATAAAAGCTGCCATACTGTCAGAACAATTTAAGTAACAGTTTTAAAGATATGATATCATTTATAATTTTTCACTTCAACCTAATTGTTATTATTTTTATTATTAGTCCAAAGAACAAAAATTATCTAGAACTTACCCTGGTTGTAAACTCTTCTCCACAAAGCACTACTATTGAAATTGATGCATCTTAATTTAGGTGATATCAAATAATTATTTTTGTTGATATTCCCCTCATCAATTGAATTAAGCATTTCTTCTGACATTAGTATCCTATCTTGTATCAATAAATGTTTGGTTGTTTTCTAACATTCAAAAAGTTACATTTTCTGTGAATATTCTCAATGTTCTGATTTTGTAATAGTCAGAACAGGCTAAACATTTCCTATATTAAGACCATGCATATGTACCCAGATGTAGCCTGTTCCTTAGGTCTTGTCTTATAAATACTGGTGACAAACCATATAAAAGAAAAAAAAATTAACATGTTTTTTAACTGTTTCTTGTGATGACATTCAATTCTTTAGATAAAAAATAAAATAGCAATTAATGAATGTCTCAGCAACATATTAAAGTGAATAAGAGATAATTTGATACTAATTTAAAAATTAAGTGAATTGCTCAGAATAATATTGGTTATTCCAGAAAATACATTTTCAACAGAAGATAAATTTGGCAAGACTAATATTGAAGTATTCACTGGACATTACATAGTTTGACATAATCATTTACCTTAATACCCCTTGTACTAATTTATATTTTATTAGCAACCTTGTCTTTATATTTTGACTTTCCAGGTAATTTCTTGCAATGTAAAATTGTGAATATTGTCTACCTAGCAGTTATGTTTCTTTTTGTAAGTTATTAGCAATTTTCTGCCAGTTTTATAAACTTGGCTATTATAAGACAATGTGAAAAAAGTTGAAAAAGTAAGAATAAAACCAGAAATACTATGAACTAACATATTCTGTATGCTATAGATGTCACCACCTTGTCAGCCACTCCCTAGATGACCCCTGTGCCTCAGTTATATAAGCAAATATTTATGCCCACTATTCATTGAATCATGCAACCATCCACTCTTTCCTTCATCTATTCATCCATCCATTGTGAAACTGACCAACATTTATTAAGTAGCATATATATATAGATGAGTGATATATATATATATATAAAACTATATATATATAGTTATATATTATAAGCACAACAATGGAAAAACATTTGGTCACAAAAGAGTGAATTCAGGTATGTTTAGTTTATCTATAATATAAAATTAAAAACAAATATTTGTTACTCTCTCAATATCATCACTTCTTTTGCTTTCTCTGAAATTATATCTATGGCTGTGAGAGAGTAAGATTTGATCCTGGGCATATTTTTTAAATGGAGAAAGAGAGTAAAAGTAAAAATTAAGTGGATAAAAGTAAACAAAATCAAAAAGTCACATCACAATAGCAATCATTTCTGATAGTCTTTTTTATTTCAAAAACATACATTAAACATCAACCATGCCCAAGGTACACTTTTAATTGCTATATTTTCAAAAATAGTGTATAAATGTTTTTGAACTTGGCATTTTCTTTTTTCTACAGCATGTTCTAGGTCATTATATATTAGACATTGAATTTTTTATGTTAAATTTTAAAGGACTTGCAATAACCATTATTACAAATCTAAAGATTTCTCATTTTAAATTTATTATATACATTTAAAGTTTACAAGATGTATTGATGTACATATATTATAAAATGATTACTATAGTCAAACAAATTAACATGTCCCTCACATTTCATTACCTTTTTTTCTGTGATGAGAGCACCTAAAATCTACAGTTTCTGCAAATTTAAACATAATACAATATTATTAGCTATATTCCTCATGTTGCACATCAGATCTCTAGATGTATTCATCCTTCATGGCTGAAAGTTTGTAACCTTTGAGTTACTTCTCATTTCCACTTTCTCCCCACCCTGATAGACACTATTCAACTCTGTTTCTATGTATTCAACTTGTAAAGATGCCATATTAAATTATGTATTATTTTTCTTTTGGGATCTGGCTCATTTCATTTAGTATATTATAGCACATTTACCAACAAATAGAATGTCCATGTTTAACAATTGAATATTAATATTTAAAACATATATGTGCCATTTAGACATACATTTATCTATGTATGTATCTATTAAGAGGACATAGTTTTAAAAACATGAAGAAATAATGTTTGTTTTCCTGAGAGATTAGATTTTTTCTCAGCGAATATGAAATAAACCCAAAAGAACTGAGAAATGTAACTGGTCATATTGATCATAAGCCAATATTTTGGATTTCTACAAATTAAGGGATCTAAACCTATTGAGCTGCTATTTAAAAGCATAGCTTACATGTTTTTAAACTGTTTTCTTAATATATTTGATTTTGTAAATACTGGTCATGTGTTAAGAATTTTTTATATTTATTTATACTTTAAAACTACAGAAGAAATATTTGATGTCTTTCTATTATATTATAGAAATATCCCTACAAGTGTCACAATTTTTATTCTAATGGCTGATACTGTGAAATCAAACCATAATTGACTGTTTTAAAATGTTTTACTAAACTGACCAATAGAAGTCCTAAGTATATTCTCAAACTAGCTTATTAAGGTAAATGGTACTAAATCAGCACATATAACAAATGATCATTCAAAATCACTAAGATCAACGATTTTAATTTTATCTGTACATACTGAGTATTTTCCCACTTATAAGGCATAGTGCTAGGTAATTCAAGGAAGAACATACCATAAACTTGGTTTCATGTTGTATTAAATATGATAGCTCATAAATGTAATGTCAGAAGAGAGGTATGTGGCAAAAGGATAGTACAGAAGAAAAAGGGATTAACTATGTTTGGCACACCATAATCTTTAGAGAAGCAGTGTTGCTTGAATGGAGCTTTTTATTACAAACAGAAATTAATTGGATAAACGGGGATGGTGAAAAAGAGTGTTGGCAATAGAGTGAAATAGAAACGCATATTCCGAAAACTACATATACTTTGTTATCCTGTCATTTAAAATGAAGATTAATAGCAAGAGATGGGAGATGAGCCTGAAATATAGACACGTGATTCTGTAGGGTCATGTGACCCATGCTAATACCTTTATCATTTGGACAGTGGCAAGCTATGGAAAGATTGTTAAAGCAGAAATTGTGTTAAAAACTGTTACTCACATACACAATTGCTTCTCATTTTAGGAAATATGTAATTTATATTTCCCAAATAAAAAACAATTGTATCTTTCCAAAGGCATATGAATTTTATTTTTGGATGAGGCCTAAGGAGTATTCAGGACCAATCTCCACTTTGTGCAAATAAAGAAATTAAGATTCTTAGAAACATAATGAGAATTCTAAGGTCTTACCACTAAACCAGGTGCAGAGCTGGACTGGAACACAAGTCTCTTAATTAATTTTTCAGAGTTATTTGAGGATTTCAAATCACTGTGACTTGGGGAGATTGTTGCAAAATGTCATCACTTGGCACTGCTTGGTCCCAACCATCATTCTCCTGTAATAGCTTTTATGTTTAGCTTTCCTTAATGCTGATTTGTAGGGCTCCTTGTCTTTCAGAAGAATGTTTGGCTTATGCTTGGTTAAAAGGAGTAGTATTTGGTTTTAATGTGACTTCTTTTAACCTGGATCTGATTGAAAACAAAGTGAATTCTGGTGACTCTCTATTCCCATACTCCAGCATGGAAGTTCAAATACAGAAGAGCTGCCTATTGGCAGAGTCCCAAGACTGAAACAGAAGGAGATGCCAAAGGTCTGATGACAGAGTCAAGGCTTTTGGCTTATCTATGAAGGAAAATTAACACATGGGCTTTAAATGAAAAATACCCCATCTTCATGCAAAATGCAGCAACATTAATTACTAGAGTAAAGTCTATTCATATCTTATTTCAGAAGAAGGTGTGTTATTTTTCATTCTGGATGCACTCATTGTTATTCAATAACCTTGCTGAGTTTTACCCTTACCTACATTTATCAACTGTGAGAGTTGCTCAGAAAATAAGTTTATAAGGTTAATTACCGGCACAGTATGCAGAATGCAGAACACTTGATGGTGGTTAAATATTACACTGGCATAGGAGGGAAAGTTTCAAAGAGCTCAACTCTGATTGTTTGTGATATGGTGTTTCCTTAATTAAGAATGGCTGTTTGTGCACATATGCATTCCCGACCCGAGGTTCATGCCAAGGTTTAATTTTTTTAAGTCAACATTTTTTTTCAGTTGCAAAAAATCAAGATCAATTTGTTGAGATGATGAAAAAAAGCTAATAAGTAATAATTTTAAATTGCTATTTAACAAAGGAGCTTTTCCACCAATCTAAGTGAACTTGAGTTTTAAAAGAAAATGTACTTATGTGTGTTTCTGAGTGTGTGTGTGTGTGTGTGTGTTTGATTATGTGATAATCATAGACTGCTCAGTTTTATACACAAAGCTGTTTTTATGTCATTAAATTAGTCAACTAAGGCTTTCAGTTTTTACACCGGCATTTAAATGGAATGTATGTTTTAAACATGTGCTTAATTGAGAGATGAGCATCATCTGCTTCATGAGATTCATGAACTAATAACTTTCGGCATATTTTGAATAAAATAAAATGGAAAAGTAGAAGACTCTGAACAGAAGCATATGGACACCTAGCAATCTATTGTGTTTATACAGTTAACATTTAATGAACACCATTACCCTCCATTAGTTAAGCTTAATATCTTTAATCAGTTTGTGGAATTACTGAGCCACAATCAACTTTTTAATACTTTTTGGAAATTGAAAGTTTTAAACAGAGAAAAGAGGATTTCATGTTGTTCTTTTCTTTATTTTCTTGTTTTGAGACAGAGTCTTGCTTTGTCACCCAGGCTAGAGTGCCATGGAGCAATTTGCTCAATGCAACCTCTGCCTCCCAGGTTCAAGTGATTTTCATGCCTCAGCCTCTGGAGTAGCTGGGATTTCAGGCGTGCCCACCATTTCCAGCTAAGTTTTGTATTTTTAGTAGATAGGGTTTTGCCATGTTGGCCAGCCTCAGTTCATCTGCCAGGCTCAGTCTCGCACAGTGTTGGGATCATAGGCCTCAGCCACCAAACATGACCAAGAAGATGATTTCTTTTTGACATTTTTATAGTACCAGGAAAACTGGGAGAATTCCTAGGTAGCTGTGGCTCGCAACACCTTGTACTGTATTATGTACCAGAAGTTATCTTTCTGTCTGAGCAAGATGATTTTTTTCTCAGTTTTACTGTAGATTAGGTGTTTTTGCCATTCCCTCTACCTAAAATAATCTTCCCCCAGATCTTGAATAGCTGACTCCTGGTAGTCACTCAGGTCTCATTTCAAATGGCCTCTCCTCAGAGAAGTTCTCCTGATATCGAATCCATAGGATCCCATTCTCTAACATCAGTCACTGTCTCTCTCTCCACATTTTCTTCGTTATCTCCACTACACTTAGAACTACCAGAAAATATCTGTTTGCATTTCTGTTTACTTGCTTATTGTCTGTCTTCTCTCTCTAAAATGTAAGGACTTTGATGATCCCTGTAACCACCATATTCCCATTATTTAGAATGGGAGTACCGTAGTTCAAAAATATTGGTTCAATAGAAGAAAGAACAAAGGAGAGCTGCTTATTTGTGGTGTTTTCCATAATACATCCAATAAGTAATATAATGTAAGCGTGTGAAACAGGCTAGGTATGATGATTAATAAAGATTAATGGGAGGTGTAAAGATATGATGAAATGCAGAATATCTGCCTCATCTAAACTCAGTTGTAACTGTTATTATGATGCATTTGGACTCCCAAATGCCATATTTGATGTGTAATTCCTGACTTTTAATATTAGGAAAGTAAGTGTTTAAATTTTTATTGGCCAAAAAAATATGTCCATGTGCCATTTTAATCTCACCAAGCCTCTTGTTTGCAACCACAACTATAAAATTAAATATGACAGTGGAAAGACGATTTTAAAATGCTATGAATTTGGATAGGACATGTCATCCCAAATAATGTATGTATTACATTACATTTCCATCCATAAAGACAAATTCAGTGTTGAGGGTGGTGGCTCACATCTGTAATCCCAGCACTTTGGGAGGCCAAGGTGGGAGGATGACGAGATCAAGAGATCAAGACCATAGTGGCCAACGTAGTGAAATTCTGTATCTACTAAAACTACAAAACTTAGCCAAATGTGGAGGTGCATGCCTGTAGTCCCAGCTACTCGGGAGGCTAAGGAAGGAGAATTGCTTGAACGCAGGAGGCACAGGTTGCAGAAAGCCAAGATGGCGTCACTGCACTCCAGCCTGACTACCATGTGAGATTCCATCTCTAAAAAAAAAAAAAAAAAAAAGACAAATTTAGCTGTAAGAGAAACCCAACAAAAATCGTGGCTTAAGTAAGATAGAAGTTTAATTTTATCTCATAATGAGACAGGGTATCTTGACTTTTTAGAGCCATGAATTTGATATTTTTCAATTTAGTCAACTTAGTTGCTTCATGATTCTTACAAATGAGTTTTATCTCATAGTCCTTAGTAACTGCTTCATCTCAAGCCATCAGTCTCTACTCCAATGAGAAGAATGAAGAAAGGGAATGGCAGAAAAGTGATAAAAAAAAAAGGTCCATGACTCAATTATTAAGAAACTTCCCTGCAATCTGAGATTAATATAGTTTCTACTTATTTAATTTATTTATTCAACAAGTATTTACTGAGAGGAATTGGGTATGGATACATGACACATTTTTTATTTGTCCTCTAGGATGCAGTAATTAGAAGGCATCATTCTGGGAGATGGGGAAACACTGGTGAACAAAACCATATCTGCCTTCATGGAATTTATGGGCAGGGAGAAGAAAAAAAAATGACATGGAATTAAAATATATGTCATATACAGCTGGATAAATTCAGTGATATATCCTGACATACATGTGCAGAGGCAATCCTAGGGTGCACAAGGAACAAACCATTGCAATAATCCAAGTAGGAAGCATAGAGGGCCTATACTTGCAAGACAGCTGGAGAGAGATTTTTGAGGTAGAATCAGTGGGATATAGTAGTCAGTTGAAGAGAACAGGTTTCTGAATTTTTTATATCATGATTCTCCTTGTAATATAAACATTTTTCTTCTTAAAAATTACTGCAAGTGGACTCTTTGGAACAGCACTTCTTTATTTTTAGCGCTTGTAATGGTTGTAGGAAAAGGCTCTTTAGAGCAGCAGGACACACACACCAAAAAAAAAAAAAAAAAAAAACAGTGGATAATCTTTCTAGTCTGATGCTTTGCCATGAATACAGTCCCATCTGGCCCCTGCAATCTCCATCTCTGCTACTGAAAGACTATACCATAAAGGATTTATGAGTTCCAGCTTTAGCGTACTAGGAGTCTGTGACCTACAAATTGGCAAGGCAGACCACTATAGGCGGAATAATCATGTATTTTTAAAAACTACCATCTTTCAATCGTGAGAAAAAAATGATAGTGTAAATTAGACCATATGCCTGTTCTCTGAATGTAATTATTACTGGCTTTAGCTGACATTGCCTGAATCTCAAATACAAACTAAAGAAGATCTATGGCTTTGATACATGCTGAGAACCTTTCTGATGATGTAACAAAGCATCTGAATTGGGAAGCAGGAAAAAGCTTTAACTCTTTGGCTTAATATGATGTAATTTAGTAAAGATCTTGTGTATGGTATGATTTGTAAAGGTATATGTTGCAGGCGTATGTTTCTGGATGATGGGTTGAAAAGCGAAGGGAAGAAAAAACAGTAATTCAACTGGTTAAATGACACTACAAGATACCAGGCTATAATTTTGACTTACATTGTCACTCAAATTACCTTGGTTGACAATACCATATGTTATGGTATTGCCTAGACATATCTTACAGAAGGCCATCGAGTCTCAAAATAGTAAAAATATCCAGAATGGAAAAAATCCAATAAACATGGAAAGCTCAAACTCAACTTTGAGATAAGATGTGATACGGTTTGGCTCTGGCCCCCCAAAATCTCCTCTTGAATTGTAGTTCCCATAATCCCCATGTGTCATGGGAGGGACCCAGTGGGAGGCAATTTAATCATGGAAGTGGTTACCGCCATGCTATTCTCCTAATAGTTGTCATGAAATCTAATGGTTTTGTCAGAGGATTTTCCCACTCTGCTTGACATTTCTCCCTTCTGCCACCAGGTAAAGAAGGATGTGTTTACTTCTTTTTCTGCCATGATTATTTCCTGATGCCTCCCCAGCCATAAAGAACTGTGAGTAAATTAAACCTCTTTTTTTTTTTATAAATTACCCAGTCACAGGCAGTACTTTGTAGCAGCATGAGAACGGACTAATATAAGATAGTGTTGTATCTTGGAAACAAGCTACTCTGCTTTGATCTGTAAAATATCAACAGAGAAGTTTAGAAAACTAAATGAAAACAATCAGATATATCTGGCTATTTACAGATGCTACATTCATTCACTTTTCGTGTGACTCTGAAAATGTTCTTAAGTTTTCTGTGTTTCAGTTTCTTCATTTATTGACTGAATAATACATTTCAGATAAATACTACAAATCTAAAATTACATTTATGGAATACTGAGTCTCTAACAAGAAAAACTAAAAGTTTCAATCCACTTGTTCCTAGTTCTTGCCTTTGTAACAAATAGAAGTTAAAACTATAATTTTTCAGTAAAAAAGGAAAATTCCTATGTGGTTTATCCACCCCTAATTTTGGCCACATTTATTACTATAGAAATTTGTAGGGGAAGGGAAAAATGTGCTTATGCTATTTTGTAAAGGTAGAGCTGTTTGATACTGAAAAGAAGGAGTAGATTGAAGATGAAATGTGAAGGATCATGAAAAAGTGTCCTAGCCAGAATACAATTCTCTTAGGTAGCCTTGGTGACTGAAACACCACTATTAGAGCTATTCTCATGATTTGGAGTAAGGAATCATAAAATTAGTCTTAATCAAATGACAGCAATCACCTGATTTAAAGACCTCATTGATCTCCTTTAATTTTGATATACATTAACTTGTGTGAACTAGAAATCGTTTGCCAGAGAACACAATTTTTTTCTAGCCAGGTTAACTTTCTCCACCCTCAATAGCCCCTCTCACAAGAATTCAGGTTATCTCTATGGTAGATGTAAGAAAAATTTTTACTACTTCCTCTTTCTTTCTCAAACTATTACCCTGTCCCTGTTTCCATCTTTTCTTCTTATCACTTCTTTATTTCTTAACAACTTTTAATCTAGTTTCTAACTGTATAGTTACAGAAACATGCTCATTAATATACTCCTTTTTTTAAAATCTTACATCTTTTGTTTATGCTTCCTTTTCCCTATAGTCTCACTAGCATTGATCAATGTAAATACCCTTCTTTACTTGAAATTCATTTCTTTTTTTGCTTCTGTGGCCCTGAATACTCTTATTCACCTTATACTTCTTTGGATATTCTTTGTGCCTCTTCAGGTGGTTTTGCCTTCTCCTGACCCCTACATTTAGAATTTTCCAAATCCAGTTTCGCTTCTTAACATTTGAAGATTAGGGCTAGCTTTTGCAGAACTGATTCTTTCTAGACTGGCTGCAGCAAAGCTTCATAGAAACTGGTACACTGAATGCTTAAGGCAATCAACCTTGGTAGAGCTGCAATGTCAGTTCAAGGCAAGATTCTGACAGGTTGAATAGCTGTGACTAGAGGACGTGTGCCCCACACCTTGATCATGCCAGTGGTGGGGATAAGACTCACACAACCATAAATACTGGAGTGATAGATCAGTACTCCATTAGCCTTATAGCTGAAGTGTCAAGGCTTGGACCTAGTCTCCTGATTGCTCCAGGGGAGGGAGGCTCCGATGCTCTCTCAACCAATGAGTGCTTAGATGTTGGATTGCATTTGAGCCTAGGTTCTGCAATATCTTACCACTGTTGAATCTAGTTCCTAATCATGCCATGAAAGATGGGCACCTCCCCAGTCAAGGAGCTTAGAAACCCCCAGGCCAACGGCCAGGTCCCTCTCTAGAAGTCAAATATATCTTTGTGTGCTGCTGTAATAACCTACCCTGGGCTGGCATAACTGACTCCATTTTAGCTGTAAACTCCAACCTGGCTTCCCCCTCCCTACCACAGCCACTCTGAGTGCATAACTGGGTCGTGCGGCACTTAGATGCATTGTAGTGTACTGTTTGTAACACTTGTAACCATTATAACCTCATCCTGCTTGGCATACCTCCCCCCTGCTATTGTAAGAAAAAAACTTTCCCTTTGATCACTATGTAGAAGGAGGCTGATCGCCCCCTTTCTTGGACCACCTGTGCCCACAGCACCTTACTCTAACCTGCTTTTCTACTTCTGTAAAATTCTGATTCAGCTAGGTACTCCCCTCACCTACCTAAATCAAGGTATAAAAGATAATCAGTCCCCTTCCTCAGGGCCGAGAGAATTTGAGCATTAGCTGTCTCTCGGTCGCTGGATAATAAAGAACTCTTAATTTGGGACTCAGAGCATCGCGTGTTCCTTCTAACTCGTTCGATTACAACACTGCCACAAACTGCAAAAAGCCTGAGTCATGTATACCTACTATTACTGCTTTCATTTCTGTGACTTTTCTTCACTAATGGTATTCTAGAAGGCTGGTGTGTATGCTTTCTGATGCTTTCTGATAATTCTTCTTTGCTTAATCCACAGTCTTCTTTTTCTCAAGGAGTTTATCCACTTTCATGACTCTCTATTTACACTGAGTTCAAGAGCAGACAGTACAGTTTATTACATCTTGTGGTACCATTTCCTAGCATGAAGGCTGCTAAAGGCAATCATTTTGCTCTACCAAACTCTACAAGCAGGCACCAGGAAGTGATGGGCATTTTTTGAGCAGGATAATAGCATTATCAGAGCAGTTTTTTAGACACATTTTCTCTTCAAAAATAGTTCTTTGTTTTCCTTCTATCTTTGTGAAGAATGTAATCATTGGCTTTGTCACCCAAGCTCAATAGCTTGGAGTCATTTCTGAATCTTCAGTCTGTTGGATTCTATGTTAGTGACAATGAGATGAGGGGGTGTAATATTGGTTATAAATTTTGATTGCTCCACATTACCATTTCTTCTTGGATGTCATGTAAACTCTGTGCAGGAACCAAACTACCAAACAGCTTTGTTATAGTAGCTTTTCACCTTTTTGTTGTTATTAAACTGTTTATTTTGTAAATGCCTTGTCTCCTCATCTGAATTAAAAGCTCTATTAGGGCAGTGACCCTATTCTGCAGTATCTACACGGTTTTGTGCATAACTACTGCTGAGGAAATATTGGTTGAATTTGATTAGATGATGAGAATGCCAAGGCCATTCATTTTTCAGTTATATAAAAGAACAAAAACATGAGGAGGAAAGAAGCATCACAGGGTAATCACGAGTAAAAAGGAGCTAGGAGACATGGAAAGACTGTCATCCATCTCACAGATTTTATTAGATAAAGTCTTAATGAGTTTAAATGCCACCTTGACCAATTCTCATAAACATACACCCTTTTCAGCTATACCCCAGACAACTGATGCAAGACAACTGATGACAAGGCGTTCTTTAGTTAAACCAAGGAAGTCCTTTGCTTTTTCTGTTGAAAACCATAAGAAATTCAAACATGGAAACATTTATTATGTTCCCTGACAAACATAAAATTATTCTGAAGTAATCTGTAGACAAAATATACAGACAAAAGAAACAAGCATGTTTCTCTGAAGGGTAACAGCTTCTACAAATGTTCGACCTTGTTTGCAGGGTTTAGGACCAGTGTATTATGAAATTTCCCAATCTGAAATTAACACCATCTATCTACATACCATCAAGTGTCTAGAGAGGCGGCACCCAAAAAATCAGCTTGCAGATTTTTTGAGAATTGAATGCCCAAGTTACCTGGGTCTTAGGAGCAAGATTTTTTTTTTTTTAAATGCACTCATCAGTCCAATGCCTGTTCTATCAGCAATTTTATTTTGTGAACTTGTTAAAAAATGTATTGGTATTATACAAAAATATTTAACAAAAGAAGTCTAAATTTAGTTGTGAAAATTTCAGCATTATTACGCCTGTGCAGAACTATACCACACATTTAAAAATAAATTTCAGCGTGTAGAGATAATGTCGCATCATTCCACATTCCTTTTCTTCTTGTCTCAAAGTTCTGATGCAAGACTTCTTCGTCTGTCATTCTCTGTGTGTGTGCATCTTTATGTTTTATGTGGTTTTTTGTAGCCCAGCAGCAGCATACTCATACTTTTGATGACATTTTCTCTATTCCCCTTCTTTAAATCCTTAAGAGAGTTTGTATGATAATGGGCAAACCTAAAAAAGTTAGAATCCCTCAGAAGGGACTCTATTAACTGATCCCCTTTCTACTTCTGTAGCTTCATCAGCAACCAACCACTCTTCATGTAGAACCTTCTATTCTAGAACTGGAATCGTATGTAGTTCTCTCAAGCACTGGGCCTTCACACACTCATGTACCTTTGCATTTGCTATTCCCTCTGGCTACATACTTCCTGTACAAATAATAAAATCATAAATTGTGTCTGGCTTGAAAGAGATACTTTGATATGTGAAGATTCCTGATCTTTACTATGAAAAGAGAAAGGAGAAAGAAAAAAGTGGTGTAAAGGTATAGAGTCTTTTTCCTCTGAGGTTATAGAAGAAATTTTTACTTTGCCACTTTCCTCTGTGCAAATTATGAAGCCTCTTTGAGGCTTAGTTTCTCATCTGAAAAAAATGAGGATCCTAATATACATGTCATGTGGTTGTTATGAGGATTAAATAAGGTCATATGAAATGTTATGGGCAAAGTAAATAGTAGTTTTTTGTTTATTTCAGACCATCATTTCTGTGACTTTAAGCCTTTCTCTCAGCTAGGGCCCTTATCATTCTGTATTAATGTTGTTTTCCTTAGGGGTGTCTAAGAATAGGTACTAAGAGACATCACTTTGCTATATATTAATTTTTGTATATGCCTTCTTGAGGCTTATCTAAGTTAGTATTATTCATTATTAAAAGAAGGAAAACATTCAATTTAACTTAAGAGTTTTAGCAAACATGTTTAGGGTAAGAGTAGAGGTAGTTTCAGAATTTAGAGACCTTAGTACAACCGTATTTCACAGGAAGAAAGTCAGTGAACAGTCCCTTCTCTGTCTTTCTCTCTCCAGAATCACAAGATCCTTCCTTATTTTTCTGTGTGCTCGTTCTCCATTCTGTACTCTGTAGATAAGCTTCTTTCATATAGTTTATCATGTCTGTTCTACCGTGATTCAGCTCCTCTGTGTCTCTGCTTGTTGTAACTTTATAGTTCTAGGGTCTGATAGCAGAGGACCCCAGATGTCTTTGTCCTCTAGTTCACATTATTATTATTAGCTGGGCTGTCATCCTTGTTCCAGCCTGCTATGGCCAGAGAAGTTAGCATTACAGCTGGTGGAATATCGCCCCTGGTGGACAGACACTTCACACCCCAATAGCAGTGTCGTGGAAGGGAATTTGGGTCGAAAGGCAAAGGACGGCAACTCTAGTAAAGGGTTTGCTTTCAAATCCTACTAGGGTTTGAGGCTACCTGAAACACAGATGAAGCCTCCAGGATTTATCAGAGGATTTGGCTGAAGTAGCAATAGGGTAGAGAGCAGGTCTAACGATTGACCTCAACTTTTGGATTTGGCTAACTTTTCTGTCTTACTTGGTGTCCAATCCACTTTCCAGAAACCATTCTTCTGTAAACAATCCTCCTCTCTTGTCTCATCTAGATTTTCTTAAGTTTCTGAAGCTTCATGTCAGAGAAAGGCAGGAAGAGTAAGAACATTTAGCAACTGCAGTTTCCTGTTTCAGCCCCAGGTTTCATCTACAGATTTCAAATAGGTGTTCTGTAAACTGAAGTGCAAATTAAATGAGAAACTCTACTAGAAGAATGGTGTCACATGTAAGTGACAAAAATTTTATACTGACCTGGCAGTGGCAGACATTTGTGGCTGTCTCTGCATCATCACCGTCACCCCTTTCCTGTTATGTTATCCTCATGGAATGTGGATGAGACCAACTCACTCCAGCGTCTGAGTAGGTGAGGTCAGATTTGTTAAAGTTACAAGGCCATAGCTATTGCTTCAGGAAATCTGGTTCAAAATTCATCAGCTACGGCAATCCTCTAGCCACAGAAATTATATAAGAACAAACATTTCACTGAATTTAGTAAATATGACATAAAGGTAGCATTTTGTAGGGGAAAATACTTTTCAAATAGGTTTACTAAAAAGGAAGATCTGTCCTTGCCTTGGACAAGGAAATATGTAAATCAGATTGCAACTGGCCGTCTTAGTACTATAAGGGAGCAAGTCTTTGTATGAAACTCTTGTTATGGAAATCAGATAGAGAAATCAAAAGAAAGTGAATATTATTATTATAGGCTGCTTAAGTGAAATAAATCTAATGATCTTTTAATCTTAGTACTTTTTATCTACATAATAAATTATCTCTATTATTTGTGTCATTTGTAGTAATTTGTTTTTTCACTTGTACTAAAAACAATTTCAACTGAGACCCGCACACGAGCACGCACACACACACACACACACACACGCACACCGGTTCTTGGCTTATATAATTCTGATATTACCAAGTATTCTATCTTTAGGAATGGCTGCATTATAGGAACTCAACTAATTATATCAGGATTTCTTTTGTCTTTCTTGAGTCTTGCTTCCATTTAATTGGGTTCATTCTGTGGCTTCATGCAGTAGTTTCTGGAAACTCTATCCTCACCCCACCACAGTCCAAAAATTGCTATTATGTCATGAATTCTCAGCCTCAAATCCCATGGAAAAGAAAGGAATTTTTGCTCAGAAATCCAGCCAACACCTTATTGCTTTTCATTGGCTCTGATTGCATCTTGAACCTCTCATTGAATAATCAGTGTGAACCTGAAAATATGCTACTCAGTCAAATGTCTACCTCTGAAGAAAGGGGTGGAGTAAACTTCCCCTAGCTGAACATGGTAAAAGTAAAGTGAGGGGTGTTACTCCAGAGGAAAATTTGATATGGTTTTCAGATGAATGGATAAAATCTGGGGAGGTACAAAAACAGATATCTACTAAAGATGCCACCCCATCAAATCAACTTTATTAAATTCAAATGTAAAATATTTAATAAGGATTAATAATAGCTTCAGCATTAAAAATGAAGACTGAAAGAATTTAAGCAATATTTCCAAGGTCATATCCAGTAAATTACAAGTTAATTGAGAGTAGATTCCAGAACAGCTCCTTCTTAGTCGCAATCTGTTCATAAAACTGGAAAGGGGGTATATTAGTCCATTTTCATACTGCTATAAAGAAATACCCAAGACTGGTAATTTATAAAGAAAAGATGTTTAATTGACTCATGGTTCTGCATGGCTCTGAAGGCTCAGGAAACTTACGATGATGGCAGAAGGTGAAGCAGGGACTTTTTACATGGCAGCAGGAAAGAGAGAAGAGTGAGTGAAGGAGGAACTTGGCAAACACTTATAAAACCATCAGATCTCCTGAGAGTTCACTCTTAGGAGAACAGCATGGTGAAAACCACCCTCATGATCCAAGCACCTCCCAC
Organism: Sapajus apella; assembly: GCF_009761245.1. Classification (NCBI taxonomy): domain Eukaryota; kingdom Metazoa; phylum Chordata; class Mammalia; order Primates; family Cebidae; genus Sapajus; species Sapajus apella. Next base: position 3,715,533 of record NW_022436958.1, read on the forward strand.
CAGCTTCTCCCCTCAACATCTGAGAAATTGCAATTCAAGATGAAATTTGTGTGGGGACACAAAGCCTAACCGTATCAGTAGGTATATCAATAAGAAAAAAGTTAAGTGCCTCAGTCAGGTTTTTTTTATACAGTATCACTTTGGGGTCATTAACCTTATTGGGAGAAGGGTAAAATTTTGTCTCTTTTTTCATTTTAGGAGAAATAAAATAGCTGTTCATATTTAACACAAAATTATAATTTAAGGAGACAATCACTTCAAATATGTCAGAGCATGTCTCTGTGAAGGTTTCTCTATATTTTGGCAAGTCTGCATTCTAATTCATTTAATTACTAGATTTTTATATGGATTTCTCCTGCTGCCTGGTACTCATCAGAAATAAAGGAAGTTAATTTGATTCTGCAAGAATATTTTCTTCCATAGGAAGAATTAAATACAAGTCAATGACTTGCATCTGTCCTAGCAGAGCATCTGAAATCCTGACTCTCACCTAAAACGTCAAGAAGAGAAAGGGAAACATGTCTATGGCCTATCATTTTCCAGCATAAGGAATCACCTTTCTTGTACCACCTTCCAATGAACATGTAAATGAAAAGCAAACGAAAGAAGAAAAGATAGCTAAACAATGACTATGGGCTTGAGAGCTTAGACTCAGGGAGGAATAAGGAGGAAAAATAAAATATTTGTCAGAGTTCAAGGGCTTCAATTCAAGGGCCAGTAAGACAGATTTTGAAGTAATGAGGCTTGTCCATTGGCCTCCAAAGCTACAGCTTAGGGTTCTCATGTGGCACTGACAGAAAGAACTGTACGTATTTTATAGGCTAGTCACATGTTAGATTTCCAAAGAGCTTTTGAAAGTATCATAAAGGCTGGGATAAAACATATTTTTATATAGAATAGGTCAGAGGTTCTATTTAAAATTCTGTTTAATATAGAATGAACATGAGACATTCTCAGATAGAAACTCTACATAGAGGAGACAGAGAATGTCTGACACAATGACACCAGATTTTGTCCCAACAGAGGGGTCAAAAATAGTTGCAGTGTAGTACTTCAGGACCAGTAATTTGTCTTACTAATATTCCATTCATAGTACCATGTAGGGAATTTAGTTAAGAGCAGAGAGAAGACAGCCCTCAATTATCGGCCTTATGTCTTATTCATGTGAAAAAGAAGAGGTATGCAGTGGATATAGGAAGCAGTAGTCAGAAAAAAAAGAAATAAGGCCGTGTGAATGTTCAGCCATGTTGGCATGAAATCATTTATTAATGCATTTATTCATCATTCTTCAAATATTTCTGAATGTTTATTGTTAGCCGAACTGTAGTATTACTCATTTGATTCTTCTAGGAGCACCCTTGTAGAACGCGAAGCATATTCATTGAAAGGAAGGATTAGAAAAATGCAAAGAAAAAAAATACCTAAGCAGTTTTGTGCATATACACATATAATTTGAACAATTATTTTTAATTTTTTATTTAGATATAATTTTAAATTCCAGAGGTGTTATATAAAGAGTTCAAAGAGTTACTTCTAGGAATTTATGTTAAATAGAAGAAAATAATCAGGTACGCATGCCCATATTTATTTATAAAGGTTTTCATTTCAGTCTTATTTCTGACAGCGAACGTGTGAAAATAATCTAAATTAATATCAGTTGAGGACTAGTTAAGATGTGTTTATGTTATTAAATATTATATCACCATTAAGATCATGGTCTCAAAAATGAAATAATTATTTCTACATTATAACCTCAATTTTATGATGTATGTTAACAGATATATGTAAAATTGAATGGAAGTTTATACCCAAACAGTGCTTATTCCTAAGTCATAATTATGAATTTTCTGCATAGTATGTCTCAGGAATTTGAGCTTTGTTAGAAAAAACAAACAAAAAAAAAAAAAACAGGATTTGAGGAAGGAATATCAAGGAAAAATTAAATCAGAACTGACCCCCAAAACTTTTACATTTTCTCAAAGTGCGGCTCTTTAAAGCTAAGTTAGTCTATGTAACTCACAAGAGTTTCAAACTGTGCTCTGAGTAATTCACCATTTAAATGCCCTTTAGTTTGACAGAGTAAAGATTATTTATGTGGCAGCAAATGAGAATGGCTGTTCTTCAAGACTCCAACTTTTAAAGTGGATGGACATTCACCCTTGCTCTGAATTGACTCAACCAGGCCACAGTCAATTGCCATATAGCTTGGGACTAGGGCTTATATCTCAAAGTCTAGAACAGATGTGCAAGCTGTTCTCCAAGGCTCCCAGGAATGGAATTGCTGAGAGGTATGTAGACCTAGATTCCTCTACGAGTCATGGAAACAAAGAATATTAAGGTGACACGAACAACACAACTTATAAATAAGGCCAAGCTTTATATTGTATAAAATCAGAGTAATTGGGTAGAGTATTAGAAACATAGTTCTGGGAAGATGCCTACAATGTCATGTAAATTTTCTTCCTTGCTGGTTACCTTGGCTTAAAGGTAGAGCATTAAGCCATTGCTGGTTACCTTGGCTTAAAGGTAGAGCATTAAGCCAGACTCTTGATAGAGCATTAAGCCAGACTCTTGTAAAGACTTGAGGTCCCTGGAGTCAATAAAGAGACCATTAGTTAGAGAGAAAGTCAAGAAAGACTTTCTGAAATCTCTAGATGGGAATTCATGGCAACAGCTAGTAGGCCAGTCCTACTAAATGCAGAAAATCCCTGCCGGCTGCAGAGAGGGACACATCAGCTGCCACCCTAGTGTAAACAACTGAATTTTGAGATTAAAAGTTCAGTTAAAATAGAGGGTTTGGGGGCATCTATAATATACAAACTAGAGAAAAAAATGGGGAATTTTATTAAGTATAAAGACACTATCTTGTTGGATCTACATTGGGACAGTTTGATTTCTAATGGCAGGTCCCTCTAATTATCATTCAAAAAAAGTGAGACCTTAGGAGGCAAATCTGTGTAACTGCAAGTACAGAGATACTTCCCTTAAAGCATGACTAGCTCAGAAGGTTGGCACCAAAGACAAGCAGCTATTTGCCTTTCCTGTTTCCTAGCTACAACAGTGAAGCAAGCTCCACGCAGGCAGCTGGAAATGAGCTCTGACTGGGCAATTACATAAATGTCACTCTAGGCTGTTATCTTATCAGGTTTTTTTTTTTTTTCTTTTAGAAACCCAGCATCATATTTCAGGGGTACTGGATTACTTAAGATAAAGAGAAGGCTTAGATATATTGCCACAATAAAAACAAAGATGTCTCAGACATTGGCTTTATATTAGCTACAGATGGAGACTGCTTGAGAGGCTGTGTGAATGTAAAGCAAACCCAGTTCACTCATTGCTCCAGCTATACTGATAGTCATACTTTCCAAAGACCCTGGACAGTGACTGATTTATCCATTACGCAGTCTGCATTTTACTTTATGCAATTCTTTAAATGCAAGGTCACAACAGTGCATACCACAATGCCTTTTAACATATATTAGAAGCACCCAGAATCTTATCAATAAATCTTGATTTTGGGAAACCCATTAAACTCTGAACAATAATAGGCTAATTGAAGAGTGAGATATCAGAGAATGACCACAACCTGCCACTCTGTCTGACTGAGATGTATTAGGAATGGACAGTAACCTCTAAAGTATTCCATAGAATTTCAAGCAGATAAAACAGATAATGCAATTTTACACATCTGTTTAGTAGAGGTGGTTTTAGTGAAGTCAAAATCACATGTTAGCTTTGGGCTACATTTTCCATTGAAGAATGAGGGCAAAATGGTTATTTATGGTTATGTTTTTGTTCCCATTGTTCATGTCTTTCTCATTTGTAGGAGAATTGTACTTCACTTTCCAATGACATGCAACTTAAAGCTCTCTCTGTGATAGGAATATACACCCCTGCCCCACATGACTTTCTTTAGCTAATATAAAGAAGCAGAAATGCTAAACACCTGTCTGCAGAACTTTAAATGTGGCCAGAATGTGGTGATACCACTCTACCCTCTGCCACATGACTGCTTCTTCAGTTTGTCAATCTGGGTCCTGAAATTTGAATCAAAGTGAAGTAAACAGAAATCAACCCGCAGCAGATACATGTGAATGAGAAACAAATACTGCTGTAAACCCAGAGACTTTGGAGCCATTTGTTGCCTACCACAGCATGATTTAAAAATCTAATTAATATATGACCTCAGAATATAAATAAATTTGTACACAAAAATATATACCATGAATGTATCAGGGTTTTAAAAATTGAACTCACTCACATATTGATTCAATAACCCATAGTCAACTGTCACTTGTACTTTTCCCCTCTGTGTTTACCAATTTTTAGACCTTTTGGTCTGGCACTGTGCAGGCATTACTAAGACCAATTTAAGTGAACTCAACAAATAGGAAACTAAGGATTCAAACTTAGGTAGAAAATCTAGAAACCCATTCCACTGGCAATTCCATCAAGGTGTGAGAATTAGCTTAGACGGGTCATGGTTACCTTCTTAGACACAAAGGGAAATGGCTCTTTTCTTGCTATGTTCAAAATCTAGAGCGACTGATTCCTCTTCAGCCAGTCTGGTTTCTGTACTAGTGTCTGAATATGGCACACTTGTTACCATGACCTTCTCTTTGTTTCTACATCTTGCCTCCTCTTGAACCAAATCCAGTATCAAATTAGTACTTGATATATGTCAGGCACTGCACTGGACTCTTTCATATATACTATCCATTAAAGTACTCTCAACTAACCTGTGAAAAATGGGATAATTACGTCACTATTGTTATCTGATTTAAGTTATTGGGGAATCTGAATACTTACAAGTTTTAAATGACTTTTTCAAAAAAGCTAGCAGTTTTTCCCTCAACACCAGTGTAATTTTGATCATATAATAATGTTTTTTTTTTTTTTGCTAACCCTCAAACTTCTACTAAGAACTCCAGGCACAGACTAAGTCCTGTTTCCTTGTGAAGTCTTCCTCCCCACTCCCTTTCATTTATCCCAACTTATCTCTCTCTTTCCTAAAATGCCACCTTGCAAATGTTCTCATAATCGAATTTAAGCAAACATTACATGCCTACTTTTACACGTTTCTTATGTGCATGTTATCCCTGCTTAACTCAACTTAAAATTCGTTAGAATACAGCAAGTGTCTCACTCACTTGTAATCAATCTTTTCTGGATAAGTAAATCACTCTCTTTTTCAGGAAAGTTTCTGTGTGGAAGGAGAGAGATTGAACAGAATGACTCAACACCATTTATGAATGATTATACTAAGTTGGGGTAAAGAGAGGTAAAAAACATGGAGAAAAAGATGACAGCAGCAATAATAAGGGCAAGCAGCATTCTAAAATTCAGTTTATATCTTCAAACTGAGTTTAAGATGCTTTCCACTACCATGTGGTCCCTATCACTGGATTCTATAACATGTTTTCTATGTTTTCCAGCAAAAAGTTTCTCTGTTTTGTCCTCACTCCTCAAATTGTCCAACAAAAATATATATTGAAAACTCTCAGATTTGCTATACATCACTTGTGAAAGATTGCTTAAGAAAGAATTCCTCAACTCATTCAGTCTCATTAATTTTGTCCTTTGAAAGATGGAAAAAATAGATCTGTCTAGCAAAAATCAAATTTGTGCATGACAGCCATTTGAACTCAGAGGTCAAAGAATGAATTTGGGCTGCCTCCGTGCATTCCCATCCTTCAATCTTTTGTTGTGCTTGCACAGCAGGTAGGATTTGAAAGAGATTCTGCCCTTGTCTAGGAGAATTGTATTCTTTTTTTAAGGCAGAAAATAATCAAACCTGGGCATGAGAGCAGCCAAAATCAATGCTGCTTCCAATGCTAATATAAACCTTCTATTAATACTTAGGATTTTTTAAAAAATTAAAAAGTGTCATATTTCATGGCCAAGGGTAGGCCCAGGGTGGTGTTAATGTATGCTTATGCCTGTGAGTAGAGTAAGAGATTCGGAAGAGCAGGAGAGAAGTTTTCAAGGGAAAATCTCAAAAAAGATTGAGCATTTCCGCAAATGTGTGAAAGGGAATGCAGACAGATAAACCTAAAGCTAATATCACCAAACACCAATATCCCTGTCAAGCTTTAAGGTCTCAGGGACTTTACTAGTGCAATTTCAATTTTCATTTTTATGCTCCTGTTCTTACTAGAGTTAGAGTTAGTAAAAAGCAAAGGACAAGAGTCAAAAATAGAAATGAGCATTTGAAATAAAAATAAAAAACAGACACCTGCGTTGGTCTCTTTCTCTAACTCCACTTTTCAGGAATTCTGTCTCCAAATATATGACATACTTATTTTTAGGAAGAAACTGCTTTGAGCATTCAAAAAAGGAGATGGTGATGTCAAATGACTAAACATGTCCCAAGTTCTAGACTTCAAAGTCATTCCAATGCTTTCTGTTGAAGCTTTAAAGTATTGACGCTGGGTAAGCATAGGGCAGCCTTGTCTTGAAACACAACACGCTTTGCTGATTTGTTAGACATTGATGGCATTAAATTGAGAGAATTAAAGGCATTATCAGATTTATATTTAAGATTGTGACATTCTTTTTTATATGGCAAATGTCTTTTTTTTTTTTTTTTTTCTGTTTTTTGGTCAGGTGGGTTCCTGCCTTAAAGAGTTTTCAACTGCCATCTCTTTTGAAAGAGGTTTTTTGCTAAGCACTAAGTTATTTATTTATTTACTTATTATACTTTAAGTTCTGGGGCACACATGCAGAACATGCAGGTTTGTTACATAGGTATACACGTGCCATGGTGGTTTGCTGCATCCATCACCCTGTTATCTACATTAGGTATTTCTCCTAATGTTATCCCTGGCCACCCCACCCACAACAGGCCCTGGTCTGTGATGTTCCCCTCCCTGTGTCCATGTGTTCTCATTGTTCAACACCCACTTATGAGTGAGAATATTTCGGTGTTTTGTTTTCTGTTCTTGTGTCAGTTTAGCACCAATAGTTTTTAAAAGGCTTAAACTTAGTGTATATGACCTCTAGTCCCTCCATCACTGGACACAGAGCTTGGCCTCTCTGCTGGAGGAATTATCATCCACCCAGAACTGAAATCACTAACACACCTCCCAACTGTCTCTGCCACAGGACTAGGAGAAGTCAAAGTCTTTAGCACTGGTGGGCGCGATAAATAAAAGCAGCTTTCTACCTAAAAGAGTTGTGGCCCAGAATCTGCTGCCAATGAGGAGAGATAAGGTCTTAACTTTCAATAGACTAAAAAGTAATTAAAGATCTTAAAACAATTCTTGTGTGGTGAGAGAGAGAATCATGAATGCATTTTCATCCACAGTCACATGTGCCTGACAGATATGATAATATTCTTTAATAATTACATTAAGAGAAATCTAAATAAAATTATATTTGCATACCGAGGTTTTGTGAAGGAAAAATTTATCCTATGGAGTGCTTTTGCTTCTATTTAAAACATAAACTTTTAGGGCCAGGCACAGTGGCTCACGCCTGTAATCCCAGCACTTTGAGAGGCCAAGATAGGTGGATCACCTGAGGTCAGGGGTGCAAGACCAGCCTGGCCAACATGGTGGAACCCCATCTCCACTGAAAACACAAAAATTAGCTGGGTGTGGTGGCAGTGCCTGCAATCCCAGCTACTGAGAGGCTGAGGCAGGAGAATCGCTTGAATCTGGGAGGTGGAAGTTGCAGTGAGCTGAGATAGTGCCACTGTACTCCAGCCGGGATGACAAAGCTGTCTCAAAAAAAAAAAAAAAAAAAAGTGTAAACTTTTAGTTTAGGGAAACAGTCTTACTTAGATTAGAGCATCTTGATATTTAGCAATATTTCTACATTAAACAATCATGGAAGCATACTGGGACCCAGCATTATTATAAAACTTATTTAGTGGCTAAGATAAGGATTCTACCTTTTGAAAAAGAGAGTATTGATTTAAAATTATATAGACCTGATGGAAGGCTAAAAGGAGGCAGCCTGGGTGGTAATAATGACCCAGGATTCAGGGACTCGGAAGGACCCAGTTTAGCTTTTGTACCTACTGCTGTGCTACTCCTAGCAAGTTATTTATGTTTCATTCCTCAGTTTTCTTATATGTAAAATGCAGGAAATTATACTAATATCTTTTTGTTGAGATATAATAAATTTTTGAAAGTATAAAGGATTTTGCATAAGTTGTACTGCAATAGAAAGTCACTCAATATGATTATTTCTTCAAAATAATGATTGAAACTCCCACTACATTCTAATCATTTTAGAATCATGAAATATGGGGAATTAAGAAAGAAAGAAGAATCCTATTGAATTTCATGGTGGCTTCCTAATGAGAATTTATCTGAGGTAGTTTTGCTTGTACCTTCCTATTTCTGCCATTACCTCTCCAGTATTCTGTTTATCAAAATCTCATCCAAGCTTCAAGGACCCACTCTCTCCAAGCCTTACCTTATTCTTGATAAACTCAGATAATCCTTTATCTACACATGGATATCTGTATATCACCTATTTTGCTGTCTATAATCTTTTGCATGCTATTTATGTGCTGTATACTCTCCTAAGTTCATTTTTTTTCAGTTCATTTTCCTGAAAAAAAAAAAAGTATATTGAATCTAGAGGCTATAGTTAGTCCAATTCTATACATTCACACACTTTTATATAAATATACACAAATACATATATATGTGAGTATACATATTGAATGCAGTTTGTATCAGAGCATATATACTTACATACATATATTCCTAAGTATGTTGGACTTAAAACCATAAGCCTTTTAACACAAAAGACTTAAAATTTAAATTCTTATTTTTATTTTAAAAATATATCCCAAAACTATATGTGCTGATATTACTCAAAAAGCACACAAAAAGCTGAGATGTTAAACCACATTATGTAAGACTTTCTCAAAAATATTGATCTTTATACTTTTATATTAGTTATAAATCTTAGCAATATTTTCCTTTAGCATAGTCAAAACATTTATTTTTTGCACTTGCAAAGATTAAATCTTATTCATGTGTGTGAGGGGTTTCTGAGCACCAGTTGTGTAGCAGATATACAATGAATTCTGTTGAATAAGTTAATGCATATTGTTGCTAATAATGATACTTTCAAACATACAGACTTTGAAAGATTTTACTACTCATAGGCAACCACTGGCAGAACTTTCAAAGAAAGTGTCTCAGAAAGAAATAAAGAAATGTACACACACAGGAGGATTGAAAATACATAAGAAGTAGTGAATGTTTCTTTGTTGCAAGGAGCAGCTGGCTTTAGCTAACATAAACAGAAAAAGAACTTACTGGAAAGCTAGCATATATCTCACAAAATGTTTGGAAAGACTGACTACTGGGACCTTGAAATGTAGGCCTGAAACAAACAAGAGGGAAGCAGAAACCACAGCTAGTGTCCAGCAGTCAGAAGGATTTGGATAGGAACTTGCTGCCACTGCCATCATGACCACAACTGCTGGAGACCCAACCACAACTGGACTCAGGGTGTGCCCATTATTCACAGGCTAGTGTAAATCATGTTTAAAGTCCTTACACGTATTTATCACTCAGGTAAGTTTCAAAAATCACTGATAGAAGCATCTGCTTGGTAAAATTATTTAGATGTCCATCTTCAAGCTGCCAAGTTTTATGGCAAGGGAAGATCTACTTTCATTGGCTCCCACAGAAGCATATGATGAAGAACTTCCTCAGATTAAAATGTAAATTGAGATTAAAGGATGCTGACAGAATGATGCATATCTTCTGCAATCCATTCCTTCTACTTTCCTAGCACACATATGTACCCTTATTCCCATCAGAATTTAAGGGAAAAACATCTCCACTATATCATAATGAAGTTGACCTTTCTTTATATAAAATTGAAAGCATATTTATCCCATTTTCAAAGACATAAAACCTCAAAAATCTGATCAGATCATTCATACAACTCAGTGTCCAGACATTCTAGACTAGATGTTGTTTTCTCATTTGTAAACTATAGCTAATTTTCCTTCAGTCATCAAAAGTGCCTAAGTTATATTTTTAAGGTATGTAAAAACAAGTTTGGATGCTTGGGTAAGCCACTGTTTATTAGAAGCACCTGTTTCATATATTCACTTGAGCATCAAATATTTGTTGAATACCTTCTATATGCTGGGCTTTGGGGATAGAGCAGTAAATTAAATAAATGACAAAGTCTTTGCAGTTATGGAGATTTAATTTGTAGGACAGAGCAGTATTTCTTTTTTTTTTCTTTTTCCATTTATTTTATTACATTTTAGGTTTTGGGGTACATGTGAAGAACATACAAGACTGTTGCATAGGAACACACATGGCAGTGTGATTTGCTGCCTTCCTCCCCATCACCTACATCTGGCATCTCTCCCCTTGCTATCTCTCCCAAACTCCCCACCCCCCACCATCCCTCCCCTATTTCTCCCCAACTGACCCCAGTGTGTAGTGCTCCCCTCCCTGTGTCCATGTGTTCTCATTGTTCAACACCCACCTATGAGTGAGAACATGCGGTGTTTGATCTTCTGCTTTTGTGTCAGTTTGCTGAGGATGATGGTTTCCAGGTTCATCCATGTCCCTACAAAGTATCCCCATCAAGCTACCAATGACCTTCTTCACAGAACTGGAAAAAAACACCTTAAACTTCACATGGAACCAAAAGAGAGCCCGAGAGCAGTATTTCTTATAAACATAATGAACTTTATAAAGTAGTGATAAATATCATGATCAAATCAAAGCATGGTCTAGTAATCTAGAGAACATGAGTTGGCAGGGGAGAGTAGGGATGGTCAGGGCTCCCTAAGAAGATGGTGAGTAGGGATCTGGAGGTGGTAAGGGAATGAGCCAGGCAGATGTCCTAAAGGATGAACATTCCAGGCTGCAGAGGAGTTGAAGCAGACATCCTGAATGACACAATGTTTGCCACGTCTGAGAAACAGTGAGGAGCCCAGTCACTAGTGCTAAGTGAAGATGGTGAAACATGAGGGTGGAGAGAGGAGAGAAGCTTGGTCTTGTTGAAGTTGATAGACCAGTTTTTCTCAAACTTTAATGTGCCTAAAAAATCACCTGGGAATCTTGTTACAACGTTGTCATTTTTTTTTAATGCTATTCCAAACTTTTGAAAATTGATTGGCTAAATTGTGGGATACCGATCACTAAATAAAGTCACTTGTGTTAAAAACTTTGATAAACAGAGCTGGGGAAAGCCATGAAGAGAGGGTTCCCACTGACAAATGCCTGATATCAATAACTATCACATTAGATTCCCCAAAAGCACAACCTTGCACAGAGACCACCACAATTCTACACAAAATAGTACCTCTATAAGGACATCTATTCCTGTCGGCGTGTCCAACCTCAAACTGAAACCACCTTTGTTATTAATCCTTTGGTCAAGGATAATTATCTCAAAATAGTTTTGACATTCTCATTTTTCCTTTTGAAACCTTGTCTTCATTTAAAATACGTTCCTGAATATGCACATCGTTTATTATGGCATATTCCCATTGCAATACCTATTCCTGAACAAATATTTTCTTTTAGAAAGCCTGTCAATTATATGTACATAGTGCTTCAGAAATGGGACCAAATTGAGGTCACCCTGAATGAACTGGCTGCCTCTGGAATCCAGTGTGCTACCAACTGAGGCCTTCACACTCTATGTTTCCATGAGTTATGTGTTGCCACTTTTGCCCAGCGAACATCCTCTGGAATTATCTGTCTACCCACAATTGGCAAATTTCTTTTTACATCATTTCAGACCTGATTTTGTGATAAGCCCACCTTAAATACAGGACCTTGCACCCCCTTCGAGACTGTTAAAGTTTTATTTGCTTATGGCAGGCTTTTTCTGGTATAAAGACAAGAGTGTCCTTCTTATTTGAGTACTCTGGTTTCCACAGAATTGATGTTTTGTATGTGAGACATATCTTATCTGGCGAGTTCAATATTGATTCTGTTTCCCCAGTTTAAAATGTTGTTTTGTCTGAATGCCTGGTTTAAAATTTCTGTGAACAATCGTATTTTGATTTGGTTACACGCATCTGTAAGTGATTTGGCTCTTTCACTTTTTGTTCTCCCCTTGCTTATTTCTAAACATTTTCCAAGAGCAAAAATAGCCATCCTAAATAGTGGTCGTAAGATGGCCAATGTAAAGTGCCTAGGGCAGCCACTACCATCTAAAACACCAGTCCAAATTCCTGACAGTTTCTGACAGGATTTGTAGGTTTTTCTTTGCTTTTGAGAAATTAATATGAAATGGAGTAAGATCCTGAAATATTAAAGCATGCCAAGCATCCTGGGACTCCAGCCAGCTACAGGGATTTTCCTTGTGCATGTTTTTAAGCCAATGAGTATCATGGTGATCATTCAAACTTCCCAAGCCTGTTGTCCATAGCTCTGAATTAGGAGCTGCAGCCAACTGTAAAGTCAACATGGAGAATCTTCTAAGTTTTTTATCTCTCTATTTCTTTTTTCTGTCTACTTTGAATCCACTGACTTTCTGATGGTATTAAGATAAATTCACTGTTTATGCCATTCCAGCCAAGATAGAAAACAAAAACTTCCAGGGCTTTCAATTAATGTCTTTAAAAATTACAGCAGCTCCATGGCAACCACTAACCCAGGCCTAGGAGTCATGCTTTTTAATGTAAATTTAGGTTTTCCTGGCTGAAGATAACGTAGGGTTATGGAATAGTTAATTGAATAATTGATAGTCTGAGAGGAAAGAACTAGATGCATGTTTATAAAAGGCTCTCAGATCAAACAGGTCAAAATCTTGAGCTCAGATCAATAATATAAATGATCTCTGTCTAGCATAAAATTGCTTTGTCTGCCACATGTGGCCCTGAAAGAGCCATTAAAACTGAAAATTATGTTTTCTTAAAAAATGCTTCCTTCCCTGTATTAACTAGTCAAGTAAACCAGACCAGCAAACAAAATAAAAATGTGTTACTAAAATTCAAGATAACCTGAAAATTTTGTTTTTCTTTTATACTTCAGCTGGTCGTAGCTTAAATGTAGACATCAGAAAATTTAATTAAAACACACTTGAATCTGTAAAAGGGACCAAAAAACTAAATAAAGATTTTTTTTTAAACCAAACTGCTTTACCCAAAATTTTGGTCCACAGTCTTCATAAGATTACCTACCACAGCAAGTAGGATTAGATGTGTCAACAGTTCCCATTTTATTAGATATATAATATGGATCTAAATATATTTTATAAATTTGTGAGTATGTATTACTATCTTTTACTGTCTCATAATTAAAATTCTAAACTGAAGAGTATACAATCTTTGCTTGTATGTGTATATATATTTAATGTGTGTGTGTGTGTGTGTGTGTATATATATATATATATATACACATATACATAAATGCATTATGTTGTATTTCATTTTTGCATGGTAAAATCTGTCCTAGTCAGTGATATATTTCTTAAGAAATTCTATTCAGACTGTCTTAGATAAATGATAAATTATATAGGTATTGTTAAAATGTTTGGTAGTTAATCCAAATGCCTTTTAGTTCATGAGACTTAAGTAAATCTTTGATAAATAAACTAGTATTAAATTTATACATAAAATAAAAAGAAACATTTTCAGAATTGTCAGCATACATTTTTATCTGGGGTTACTGGTCAGGCAGTTTTATATTTGTCTCTGCAAGATGTCCTTAAGGTATCAGGTTTTGACACAAAATTTATAGAATTATAAACCTAGAAAACACAGAGTGAATGTTCTTTATTTTTGTAACTCTTTGATAAGTAAAACTAATTTAATATTGTTGGTTTATTTAAAGCAACTGTACCTTTTGAATTATCAGTAAAATCTCTATATATTTAAGTTTCTTTACTTAAGTGAACATGTGATATTTATAGGCTATAAAAATGGTTAACAAGTGTGTATCTTAAAATAATGATTAGTTCTGTTTACAACATCAGTATTTGGAGAAATCTAGGAATAATTGATCACAATAAGTAAATGTAAATGGAATAAATGTTTATAAAGAAATTTTTACATAATTTAAAACCTTAAAGTTAAATTTAGTAGACAAAAATTTTAAAGTAACATAAAATACTAAAACATAAATTACTAAATATAAATATTTGCTATTGGCTTCTTAAATTTTACAGAAAGACTACATGTATTTATGTCTATTAATATACATTAAAATTATGTTATGGAGAAATATCTATAAATTATAAAATGTTTCACATCTGTAAAATACTGACATGTGACAGACAGTTCAAAATGTCTTGCTTCCTACATTTAACTAGAAATAAGGTTACTAAGTGTTAGAATTCTAATTAATATGTATAACTGTGCACAAAGAATGCAAAAATGTTTTTATGAGAAAAATTATATGACATACATGCTGTTTTTGAGAAAAAAATATGTTTAAACTCAGAGGTTATTTAAAAGTTGCTTACAAATATGAATTTAGGAAAGAAATGGAAACAAAATAGAAAAAAAAGAGAAAGTGGGACAGAGAGATCTAAAGGAAGTTATAGGTATAATGATGAAGATGTATATTTGGTAAGGAACTTTGAAAGAAAAATGGATAATTTTTTATGCGGAAGAATCTTATGCTGTAAATTTTTCTCCTAAAGTAAAAAGGCTGGTTATTTAAGAAAGAAAAAATATAGAACAAAACTAAAGTTCTAAGCGTGTTGTGGAAGGTCTAGCTAGGTCTTGGTAGGTTTATGAAAGACAAATTTAAGGGAAAAAAATTTTTGTGTGATTAAGTTAGCTATAATTAGAAGAAAGTTATTTAAAGGACTTTCTGAATATTTAGTTTTGATAAACATATAGAATATACAAATATATACATACCGTTACACACACACACACACACACACACACACACACACACCCCAAAACACGCAAAACACACAGAGATATAAAACTAAAAGTCTGTTACCCTGTATTAGTACAAGGTTTTTAATGGAGTACTTCTCTGCTTTTAATAAAATTTATAAGAGATTTTCATTTAATTCTGACATTTTTCAAAAATTTTCAACTATCTTCTGAATTTGAAATTTTACTTTTTAAAGCAATGTTTTCTTGAGTATAACTTGATTCTGTACTCTCTTTTTGATGTGTCTTTGTTGTTCCATGTAATGGGGCAATTTCCAGTGCTTTTTGCTAAGAGCCACATATTCTCCTGCTTAATGCACTAGCTTTCTTGTTTATGTTTTCTATTATATGATTTACATTCATAAACGTGAACTCACACTCTTCCTGTGATAAAATTTAAGTATCCTTTCATCAAGTTTGACTTCCAGGTTATCTAAATGGGCTTCCCATAAGGAGAAGAAATCATACTTCAACAGGTTTTCCTTTACCTTTCCTTTACTGGTTTAGTACACAAATATTTTGTGTTTTATCAGATAATATACTCTTTTTCAACTTTTATTTTAGATTCAAGTTTGTTACATGGGTATATTTAGTGAAGCTGAGATTTGGGGTATAATCGATCTGGTCACCCAGGTAGTAAGCATGATATTCAAGAGTTGAGTTTTCAAATCTTGATCCCCTCCCTTCCTCTCTCCCCATTCTAATAGCTCCCTTGTCTATTTTTCTTTTAACTTTTTAAAAACTTTTATTTCCATAGATTATTTGGGGAACAGGTGGTGTTGGGTTAAATAAGTTCTTTAGTGGCAATTTGTGAGATTTTGGTGCACCCATCACCCAAGCACTATACACTGTACCCAATTTGTAGTCTTTTCTCCCTTACTCCTTTTCCCAACGTTTACCCTGAGTCACTGAAGCCCACGGTGTCATTCTTACACATTTGCATCCTGACAGCGTAGCTCCTACTTATGAGTAAGAACATACAATATTTGATTTTCCATTCCTTAGTTACTTCACTTAGAATAATAATCTCTAAATTTATCCAGGTTGCTATGAATGCCATTGATTCATTCTTTTTTATGGCTGAGTAGTATTCCATCATATATATAACATATATGTAACATATATGTAACACACACACACGCATATATATATAACTTTTTTATCCACAAATTGATTGATGGGCATTTGGGTTGGTTTCACATTTTTGCAATTGTGAATTGTGCTGCTATAAACATGTAAGTGCAAGCATCTTTTTCATATAATGACTTCTCTTCCTCTGTGTAAATACCCACTAGTGGGATTGCTGGGTCAAATGGTAGTTCTACCTTTAGTTCTTTAAGGGATTTCCACACACTATTTTCCATAGTGGTTGTACTACTTTACATTCCCACCAGCAGTGTACAAGTGTTCCCTGTTCACTGCATCCACCCTAACACCTATTAGCTTTTGATTTTTTGATTATGGCCATTCTTGAAGGAATAAGGTTGTATCACTCTGTGGTTATGATTTCTCTGATCATTAGTGATGTTAAGCATTTTTTCATATGTTCATTTGCCACTTGCATATCTTCTTTTGAGAATTACCTATTCACACCCTTAGCCCACTTTTTGATAAGATTGTTTTTTTTATTTTGTACTTTTGCGTATTTTTTTAATTGTACTTTAAGTTCTGGGGTACATGCGCAGAACATGCAGGTTTGTTACATAGGTATACACCTGCCACAGTGGTTTAGTGGTTGGCTGCATCCATCGCCCATCACCCAAACATTTACATTAGGAATTTCTCCTAATGCTATCCCTCCCCCAGCCCCCCACTCCTGGACAGTCCTCGGTGTGTGATGTTCCCCTCCCTGTATCCATGTGATGTCATTGTTCAACTTCCAATTATGAGTGAGAATGTGCGGTGTTTGGCTTTCTGTTCTAGCTTTTTATTTTTTTTTTTCCTTGCTAATTTGTTTGAGCTTTTTGTAGATTATAAATATTCATCCTTCGTCAGATATATAGGTTGTGATGATTTTCTCCCACTTTGTGGGTTGTCTGTTTACTCTGCTGACTGTTCCTTTTGCTGTGCAAAGCCTTTAGTTAATTAAGTCCCACCTATTTATCCTTGGTGTTATTGCATTTGCTTTTGGGTTCTTCATTATGAAATCCTTGCCTAAGCCAATGTCTAGAAGGGGTTTTTCAATATTATCTTCTAAAATTTTTGTAGTTTTAGGTCTTATATTTATTTCCTTGATCCATCTTCAGTTGGTTTTTATATAAGGTGAGAGATGAGGATCAGTTTCATTCTCCTACATGTGGCTTGCCAGTATCTTGGCACCATTTCTTTTGTAGGGTGTCCTTTCCCTACATTATGTTTTTGTTTGCTTTGTTGAAGGTCAGTTGACTGTAAGTATTTGGGTTTATTTCTGGGTTCTCTATTCTGTTCTATTGGTTTAATGTGCCTATTTTTATACCAGTACCATGCTGTTTGGGCGACTATTTTCAAATCACTAATGTGATGCCTCCAGATTTGTTCTTTTTGGTTAGTCTTGCTTTGACTATAAGGGCTCTTTTTTAGTTCCATGTAAATTTTAGATTTGTTTATGTAGTACCATGAAAAATGATGGTGGTATTTTAATGGGAATTGCATTGAAGTTGTAGATTGCTTTTGGCAGTATGGTTATTTCCACAATATTGATTCTACCCATCCATGAGCATGGGATGTGTTTCCACTTGTGTCCTCTATGATTTCTTTCAGCAGTGTTTTGTAGTTTTCCTTATAGAGGTCTTTCACCTCCTTGGTTTGGTATATTCCTAAGTGTTTTATTTTTATTTGCAGCTATTGCAAACAGGATTGAGTTCTTGATGTGATTCAGAGCTTGGTCACTGTTTGTGTACAGGAGAGCTACTGCTTGTGTGCGTTAATTTTGTATCCCGAAACTTTGCTGAATTCTTTTATCAGTTCTATGAGCTTTTTGGAGGAGGCTTTAGGGTTTTCTAGGTACACAATCATATTATCAGCAAGAGATTGTCCCTGCTTAAAGGGAGCCAACTGTTTAAGAGTAAAAGATATGTTTATATGTAAACAAATAACATCAGTGATATTACAGGTTTGTGAATTGGAGATGGAGCAAAGAGGTGT
Organism: Sapajus apella; assembly: GCF_009761245.1. Taxonomy (NCBI): domain Eukaryota; kingdom Metazoa; phylum Chordata; class Mammalia; order Primates; family Cebidae; genus Sapajus; species Sapajus apella. The sequence goes on from NW_022436958.1 coordinate 3,733,498, forward strand.
TTCAAGGTCACCCAGAAGTGCAGAAGCCTAGTTAGGATTAATCACCTGAAGACACAAAATGATGTTATGGTAGAAATGTGCAGATACACAATAATAGCAATGTTATATAATTAACACCAAGAGTGCATACTTAGAGCTAACAACATTTTTATGTAGGCCTTTATTACATGTTTGTTAATGTGCATGTACTCAATTGTTGATCAAAACTTGTAAGGGCCTTGAAGGTGTTCTACAGTGTACTCAGTTTTGATACACACTTACAGAAGCTTTTCTTGGCACTAAGAGGAGCAGCTCTCTGGCAAATAAGCCATGCCATGATTCTGATTTTTCCCACCATAATTTTATGTTTTTATGATGAACACACTTTATTCTGGGTCTCACTATGTTGCTCAGACTTCCGCCAATGTTTTTGAAATAGTGTTTTGTTCCAAGATGAGGTGCCACAAAAGAAGATGGTACCTAATACCGGAGAAGCCTGGAGAACAGTGTTCTACATTCTACTACCGTGGAGGAGCCATGGTTCTTCTTCCATTTCTTTTGCAACTTATTAGCCTTTTTTCTTTTTCTGGAGAAGACATTATCTAAGTAGAGTTTTAAAAGATAGTTAGAAGTTGAATAGGTATATGGACTTGAGAATGAGAAAAATGATACAAAAGAAAGCAGTTGTCCACAGGAGTTTTGCAGATCATGTCGCTTTTCTGAGATAGCAGAGATTTCAGTATGACTGGAGTTTACTGTGTGATGGTCATGGAAGAGGATTGCAGGAACAAAGTTTAGAGACATGAGTAGGAGTCAAACTCATGCTTCCTCCACAGCTATGGCCCCAGAGTCTAGAAAGTTACCTATACTTCTTAAATGGTCACTTTATTAAAAATAAATTAATGAGTGCAGGTGTTTCTGAAATAAATTTGGAATTTTCCCAGAGGAAATGAGAAAATACTGAAAAGCTTATAGTAGGCAAATAACATAATAAGGTTTTCAATTTAGAAGCATCAACTTAGCAGCATTGCAGTATCAAGTGCCATTAATAATAAGACAAATTAGGTGATTATTGCAATAGTCCAAACTAGCGTAGTTAAGAATTCCACCAAAAGAATAAAGGTTAAATTATAGATGTGCCTAAATAAATCTGTATTTAGGCCTATATCATGAGGGGAGGTTAAATATAATAGTTGGGAATAGCTAGTGGAATAATGAGGAATTGGCCAAGATAGAAATACAGGAAAAGAGGATGTTTAAAAATTTATTATGAGTATAGTTTTGCATCCAGTCTTGTTATAGATGTCCATGGAATAGCCATGTAAGGATATGAAGAAGGTACCAAAGACTTGGAGCTCAAAAGAGAAGTCTGATCTGGAGATATATACTTGAGATTTGTCAATATATATGGGCTCTCATTAACACATATGTGGCAGTCAAAGCATGGAAGTTAATGACATTTCTCAAAAAGAATACTAAAACATAGAAAAAGTTGGTAAAATGCTAGCAACTACAAGGCAGTAGACAAGGAATGGCCTTCGAAAGAAGCCAAGAATCTCTGAGCATACAATAAACTCAAAAGGGTAAAGTGAGTAACAGTTTAAGTATTTACGTTCTAGATAACTAATTCCCTAACTCTAAGAAGCCATGGCTGAGGAATAGACAATGTTTTGAAAAGTAGAACCAGTGACTGAACACATCAAGCTTGTCAAATTTATCCCATAATTAATATTTTTTGAAACAAGTTATCCATTATGTAAGACTATATATCATTTTTCTTAAAATAATCCCTTTTGTCATTTTACTAAATTTCCAAGTTAAAAGATCTCTTGAGATAGTTTAAGCCACAAATGCCTAAAATGTCAGGTACCCAAACAACTGATTAATGTTTATAAAAAAAAGTGACTCGCTCAGAGTACTACACACCTGGAGACCTTTCAGAATTATTTGAAAGAATGACATCACTGCATCTAAAAATCACTCGATGATTTGAATTTGGCAAGTATGAGTTCTATAAGCTCAGGGACTTGCATACAATAGTTGTCTGTAAATACTGTGGTAAGGACAGGATTGTATTAGGACAGAATCTCTGACCTTGGGATGCTGAGCAATAATAGTAAAAAACAGAGTCCTGACATTAATTATAAGCAAAACTGTCAGATAAGGAAATTTGCACCTCCTTCTCCATGACCTTTAAGGAAAGATGACTCTTAATGGATACATCTGCATAATGGCTTTCCTCTGTTACTTTCGCTTAGAGCTAATTGACTAGAGATTGAGAAAGATTGAAAATGGATATTGATGGCCTGCAGTGCCAAGGACCAGGCCTCTATGGAATACCAAACTTCTCAGGAAACATATAAAGTTTGTAGAAGCAAATTGCCTACTAATCTTCCACCATCCGCTTATGTGGGACATTCTAATTATTGTGGTAGGATAGAAAACCAATGGGATTTTATTGAAAGTTGAAATTTTATAAAATATTTGTGAAGTCCTCTCACTTTACTCAGGATATGGATAAGAACATCATCTACCTCTCCAGCTGGATAGCATTTCATGTGACAAAAAAATTTCCTTAGCTTTTGACTGAAAAAGTCCATAGAGCTCTATAGTCTTTTAAATTATATCAGATTCCTAGTGGTAATAACTAGTGGAGGTAATGAATTTTGTTATTTTTAATATTAAAATAAATTAGAAGTTAAATAGGAAATATTAAATAAGTTGACCAGAGCCATGTAGTTCATTAGATATATATACGGGACTAGAATTCAAACCTTCAATCTTCACAAATAATGCTTATATTTGTCTGTTGGTAGGTTTATTTGTTTTACTTACACTATGCTGCTCTCTACAGCCAACTAAGAAAATCAAAAGCATCCGTTGATATTTGATATTTAATAAAAGAATCTTGTTATTCCAAGTGCAATGTCATTAAAGAATTCCCCTCCCCCAGCCAAGCCAAAAAGGTTTTTTAATAAAAAATTATACTAGGATAAAACTAAGTTTAAAAGGGACATAATTGGTTACACACACACTAATATATCATTGAGTTCTCAGTAATCTTTTAATCTATTTAATTCAGAAACCTTAAATTAGATGTAGAAGAAACTTATGCTATTAACCAGAACAGTGGGATAACCCATTAGCAATCGACCATTACACATCTCTTTCCCCACTTGCAATAAAGAGTGATCAAGTGCCTTGATTGATTGGAACATCTTAGGTGTTTCCTAATTGCACAGAGAAGCTGAATCTAATTTGCCTTATTTTATGAGAATACGTTAAAATTATTTTTTTAAAGTCATCCTATATATCACACTACCTTTTACTATATTCCAGAATCAGAATGAATTATCATCTAGAATAGATTTACATGACTTAGAGTGAAAATAGAGAAAGCATTCACCTATCTCTAACTTTGTTGATTAGTCATGGTATATAACATTATCTACCTATCTACATACATACACATTTATATAACTTAAATAAAAACACCCCCACACATATCTATCTATCTGTATTTACTGTTCTTTTTTCCTTCAATATTCATACAGCTAGATCCTCTGAAATGTTTTAGATTTATAACATCTGTCTGAGAGTTTCTCTTTGACTAAATATAGCAACTGAAATAATAATTCCAGATAGTATTAGCTAATTTTATTTTATTGCATTAAATTCTTATTAAGAAAAATCTTACATTTGATTATTTATTTAATTATTCTGGATAATTGAAACAGAAACTCTACCCAACCAGTACCCTTGCCTGTCTCAGTCACCCCTGCATTAGTCATGCCTGTGACTGTAATGATACCTACTAAAAAAAGAGCTTAATAAATAACTAAGATAAACAAATGTTTACTACAAAGTTATCACCAAAATGTTCTAAAACACATTACTTATAATCATGTAATTACTAAATCCAGGCTTCCAATTACAAAAAAAAAAAAAAAAAAAAAAAAAACAAAAAGCAAAATTTTTTTGAAAGAAGAAAAAGGAAAAAAAAAAAAAGTAAAGAAACATGGATAGGCCGGGCGCGGTGGCTCAAGCCTG
>NW_022436958.1:3737926-3746142 GCF_009761245.1 Sapajus apella
GCGTGCCTGTAATCCCAGCTACTCAGGAGGCTGAGGCAGGAGAATTGCCTGAACCCAGGAGGCGGAGGTTGCGGTGAGCCGAGATCGCGCCATTGCACTCCAGCCTGGGTCACAAGAGTGAAACCCCGTCTCAAAAAAAAAAAAAAAGAAAGAAACATGGATATATTAACAAATAAAAGCATCAGCAAAACCAGGAAAAAGGGCCAGGGACCTTGTCTTTTACTGAAATGCTTTTTTATTGCATTATTTGACACAGATATATGAACGAATATTAAATTATTTGTTAGTTGATAAACACAATCACTATCTCTGGTCTCCTTTCCAATATTAGGTAAGAATTCAACTAAGTATGTACTCTTTAATTATGTGTTATTCATCTGTCCACATATTTACCTATATCCAATTTAAAAACATAAAACAGTCTTAGGCAAAATAATAATTTTATGAAGAAGATCATTTATGGACTGTTTAAAAGAGCTTGTTGTATTAAAAAGAACACAGGATTTGGGAAGACATCTGATACCCCCTCAAGCATTTAGAAAATGAGAAAGAGCATTACTTCCAGTCATAAAAGAAGTAAACAACAACAAAAAATCTGTACAAATGCAAAGTGATGAATTTTCATTAATGTGAGGTGAGATTACTGGGGAACAAACTGGTCTGAAATTTAAAGAGAGGCAAATGTCAAAATCTAGGAAAACGAGACATGCACACTGACTTATTTAGTGGTAAACACAACCAGGTTCTGGTAATAACAATTCATCTACAGAGATTAAAGAATTGGTGTGGGTGGCCCCGCAGGTTTGCTCATGCCTTTAATCCTATCACTTTGGGAGGCCAAAGTGGGCAGATCACGAGGTCAGGAGTTCGAGACCAGAATGGCTAACATGGTGAAACCCTATCTCTACTAAAAATACAAAAATTAATTGGGCATGGTGGTATGCATCTGCAATTCCAGCTACCGGGAGGCTGAGGCAGGAGAATTATTTTAACCCAGGAGGCGGAGTTTGCAGTGAGCTGAGATCATGGTGCTGCACTCTAGTCTGGGCAAAAAAATGATAATCCATCTCAAAAAAAAAAAAAAAAAAAAAAAAAAAAAGGTAAAGGTTTATGATCCTGCACTGGAAAGAGTAAGTCTTTGGGAATCACAGAACTTGGGGAGGTGAAGTGCTTTTCATGGTCTTTCTCTAAAAATGCCACTGTATACTCACTGAAAATGTTGGATAAGATTGTAATAAAGTATCGCTTGTGGAATATACCTGGGAGAAGAAAAGAGTAGCCATTGCAGGACGGGCACAAACTGCCTTCAGATTCTTCCTCCCCACCTCTCTTATGGGGCAAAAGTTTTCGTCTATGGGGACAGACAATAAATAAAACCATTCCAAGGACACTCAAAAACTCATTGCATCTACGAAGAGGGAAAATTGAGGGAAGACTTTATGTGAGCAAGGAAGGAATATGTGATGGCTCAGAATAATGACTTGGATAAGTGTAGGCAGGCTTAGAAGTCTTTCTGTCCCTATGAACAGAGTGTCTACTTAATCAGTCACCCATTTTCAGACTAACAAGTGTTAACTAGCAAATAACTATCAAATACTACTGAAAAAAAAAATAAAGAGGAGAAACAACATGTAAAGAAATCCTCTCTGATGGGCAGCCCCTAGGATGGAGGATAAAGAAGATGTTAGAAAAAGAAAGAAAAAAAAAACCATCTGGTAAACTAGCCATTACTTGTATCATTAAAAATCTGAAACACAGTGGCAGAATACAAAATCAACGTACAGAAATCAGTAGCATTTCTATTTGCCAACAGTGAACAGTCTGAAAAGGAAATAAAAAGGTAATCACATTTACAGTGGCCACAAATAAAATACCAAGGAATTATCTTAACTGAAGAAGTGAGAGATCTCTACAATGAAAACTCTAAAACACTGATGAAAGAAATTGAAGAGTATATCAGAAAATAGAAGGATATTTCATGTTCCTGAATTGGAAGGCTTAATATTGTTAAAATGTGCATACTACCCAAGCAATCTACAAATGCAGCAATCTTATCAAAATACCAATGACAATATTCAAAGAAATAGAGGAAACAATTCTAAAATTTATATGAAACCAAAAAATACCCAGAATAGCCAAAACTATTCTATGCAAAAGAACACAACTGGGGAAATCACGTTATTGGATTTTAATAATACCACAGAGCTACAATTAACAAAATAGCATGTGTATTGGCATGAAAACAGAAACATATATCAATGGAACAGAATAGAGAATCAAGAGACAAATCCATACATCTACAAGGAACTCATTTTTGACAAAGGTGCCAAGAACATACACTGGGAAAAGAACAGTCTTTTCAATAAATGTTGCTGGGAAATTTGGGTATCCATACGAAGAAGAATGAAATGACCCTTATTTCTCAATATATTTAAAAAATCAAATCAAAATAGATTCAAGACTTAAATATAAGACATCAAACTACAAAACTACTAAAAGAAAGGATTGAGGAAACTTCGTAGGTCATTGGAGTTGGCAAAAATGTATTAAGTAATAGCCCACAAGCAAAGCAACCATAGCAAAAATAGACAAATGGCATCAAATGATGTTAAAAAGCTTCTGCAGAGCAGATAAAACAATCAGCAAAATGAAGAGAGAATTCACAGAATGGGAGAAAATATTTGCAAACTATTCATCTGACAAGAGATTAATAATTAGAATATGTGAGGAGATCAAATAATATAGGAAAAATATCTAATAATCTGGTCCAAAAATTGAGCAAAAAATCTGAGTTGACATTTCTCAAAAGAAGACATACAAGTGGCAAATAAGTAAATGAAAACAAACTCAACATCATTGATCATTAAAGAAATGCTAATCAAACCTACAATGAGGTATTATCTTACCCCAGTTAAAACAGCTTATATCCAAAAGACAGGTAATAACAAATGCTGGCGAGGATGTGAAGAAAAGGCAACTCTCATACACTGTTGCTGGGAATGTATTTTAGTACAACTACTATGAAGAACAATTTAGAGGTTCCTCAGGAAAGAAAAAAAAAAGCTACCATATTATTCAGCAATCCCCAAATACTGGTATATATCCAAAATAAAGGACAGCAGTATATCAAAGGGATATCTGTACTCCCATGTTTTTTGCAGTACTATTCACAATAGTTAAGATTTGGAAGATACTTAAGTGTTCATCAGTAGATGAATGGCTAAAGAAAATTTGTTACACATACACAATGGCGAACTATTCAGTCATAAAAAAGAATTAGATATTGTCACTTGCAAAAACATGGATGGAACTGGAGGTCATTATGTTAAATGAAATAAGCCAGGAACAGAAAGACAAACTTCACATGTTTCTACCTATTTGTGGGAGCTAAAAATTATAATTAAACTCATAGAGATAGTAAGTAAAATGATAATACAAGAGGCTGAGAATGGTAGTGGGAGTTTTGTGGGAAAGTGGGGATGGTTAATGGGTACAAAATACTAGTTAGAAACAATAAATAATATCTAGTATTTGAAAGCACAACAGCATGACTGTAGTCAATAATTTAATTGTACATTTAAAAATAACTAGAAGAGCATAATTGGGTTTTTTACAATGCAAAGGATAAATGCTTGAGGTGATTAATGTACCATTTATCCTGATGTCATGATTACCATATACCCACAAAAAATAAAAAGTAAGCAAATAAATCTCAACACAGGACAACTTCTAACTCAGTGACATGAACTTAAGGCCTAGAAGAAAGAACAAGCTCATTTTCAGGCATAAAAATAATTTACTTCATTCTGTACTGTTCTACACATGATTGGCTTTCAAGAAAAAAAAAGACATATAAAGTGCCTCAACAATCTAGACATTGCCATGCAAAATAACAAACCCACAATGAACATCATACTGGACGGGGAAAAGCTGAAATTCTTTTTCCTAAGAACTGGAATAAAACAAGGATGTCGACTTTCCCCACTCCAACCACCTACTAGAAGTCCTAGCCAGAGACATCAGACAAGAGAAATAAATACAAAGCATATAAGCTGGAAAATAAGAAGTTGAATTCTCTCTCTTTCCAGCTTAGATGACATTATATTTAGAAAAACATAAAGGCTCCTTCGATAAAGCTCATAGATCTGATAAATTAATTTAGAAAAGTTGTAGGATACTAAATCAATGCACAAAAATCCATAGCATTTTTATACACTGATAATGATTTAGCTGAGAATAAAATCAAGAAAGAAACCCCATTTACATTAGCTATGGGAAAAAAAATCTTAATAATTTAACTAAGGAGTTAAAATAATGTACAAGAAAAGCTACAAAAGACTGATAAAGGAAATTTAAGGGATTATAATTGAATGAAAAGATATCTTATGCTTACGGAAAAAATTAATATTATTAAAATGATCACGTTTCTCAAAGCAATCTACAGAAGTATAATTCCTGTCAAAATGCCAATGTCATTCTTTCACATAATTAGAAAAAAAATCCTAAAATTTGTATTAAGTGAAAAAGAGCTTCAAAAGTCAAAGCAATCCTGGGTATAAAGAAAAAGTTGGAGGCATCACACTACCTTAATTCAAAATATGTTACAAGGTAGTAACTTTAGTAATCAAAACTGTATGATAACGACAACAGAAAAAAACACATACACCAATGGAATAGAATAGAGAATCCAGGAATAAATTCACATATTTACAGACAATTGGTTTTCAACAAAGATCCCAACAACAAGATCATACATTGAGGCAAAAACTCCCTCTTCAATAAAAGGTGCTGAGAAAGTTGGATATCCATATGCATGAGAATGACATTGGACCTCTCCCTCAAACCATACGCAAAAACCATGTCAGGATGGATTAAAAATTTAAATATAAGACCAAAAACTATAAAACTACTAGAAGAAAGCATGTAGAAAACATTTCATTATGTTGTTCATGGGAAACATTTTATGATTAAGACTTAAAAATCACAAATGAAAATAAATAAATGGGACTATATTAAACTAAAAAGCTTCTGCACAGCAAAGGAAACAATCAATGGAGTGAAGAGACAACCCATAGAATGGGGGAAAATATTTGCAAACTATTCATCCAACAAGGAACTAATATTCAGAATAAACAATAAACTCAAATAACTCAATAGCAATACAAAAAGTGGGCAAACAACATAAATAGATATTTCTCAAAAGAAGACATACAAATGGCCAACAGTGATATGAAAAAAATACTCAGCATCGTTAATCACCAGGAAAATGCAAATCAAACTCACAAGAAGATATAATCTTACCTCAGTTTGAATGGCTTTTATTTAAAAAATTATGGTGAAGAGGACAGAAAGAAAGGAAAACTCACACACTGTTGATGGGAATGTAAATTAGCATAGCCACTATGGAAAAAAGTATAATGATTTATCAAAAGATTAAAAATAGAACTGTCATACAATCTGGCAATCCTAGTACTGGGAGTTTACCCTACCACTGGGTATTTTCCAAAAAAAAAAAAAAAGAAAAGACATGAGTATATGATAGAAATACCTATACTTGTTTGTTTATTGCAGAGTTTTTCACAATAATAAAAATATGAATAAACCTATGGGACCATCAATGGATGAATGGATAAATAAATATGGTAGATATACAAAGTGGAATGTTTTTAAGACACAAAAAATCATATCATTTGCAGAAACATGGATGAAACTGGAAATTATTTTGCTAAGTAAAACAAACCATACACAGAAAGACAAATATCACATGTTCTCGTTTATATGTGAGAGTAAAAAACATTGATCTCATACAAGCAGAGAGTAGAATGTTAGATAGATACCAGTGGCTATGGAGGATGTATGGGTGGCAGGGCAGGATAAAGAGACTTTGGTCATTGGAAACAAATGCACAGTGAGATGGAAGATATAAATTTTAATGTTTGATAGAAGAATAGGTTGCTATAGTTAGCAACAATGTATCTTACAAAGTTGCTCCTAACAGAGAAATAATAAATACAAGCTAATGGATACCCCCCAAATACCCTGACTTGATCATTACACATTCTATGCATTTAGTAAAATATCACATGTATAAATATGTAAAATATTATGTAACCAAAAAATTATTGTATTAGTAAAAAAGTACAATATTAGTTTATTTAAATGCTAGTTAGTAATAAAAGGGAAGGCATACAATAACATGATCAAATATTAAAAACATGTATTTAAACAAAGATAGCAGACACGAAGAGGCAAATATTGTGTGATTCTAAACAGGCAAAAATGATATCTGGCAATAAAAATCAGAACAATGTTTAAATCTGAAAATAGAATTTATTGGAAAGAAGAGCTTTTAATAATTTCTATTTTAGTGAAGATGATGAGTTTCCATGAATTTCCATGGGTTTAGAAATTGGCTAAAACTCATTGAATTATACACATAAAATGAATAAATCTTATCTTATATAAATTACATCTTAGCAGAAAACAGTATGGGGAGATATCCAACTGTATATGTAATCACAAGAAATATAATGGATTAAAAATTTTAATTAAAAAGTAAGTGTCAAGCTATGCTTAGGCAAAGTTAACTTATATACTCTTTATTGGAAATATCAAAAAGATTGAAAATATAAATACAAAAATGGTACTAAAATAAATTTGCTTTAGGTTTATTAATATCAGACATTAAAGCATAAGCAATACTAGAAAAAAAGTGGGTCACTACATAATAATATGCATGTAATTCACCAGAACAGTTTGGAATTTAAACATAATGCCATATTTATATAACTAAGTGAATTTTTTTAAAATATGAGAACAATTTTTACAAACAGAGGTCAAAGGTTAAAAATATAGTTTTTACTGCTATATTATAAATCATAAAAACTCAATAGGAAATAAATCAGATGAGAGATATCTAGAACCAGATTTGGAAATCAGCGATATGGTTATTCATACATAAGATAGTTTATATCAGACTACTAGAGTTAAATTAATAAATAATATTAATATTATGTATAGCATTTGAGCACATTAAAAATTCGAAAATGATGTGTTATAAAACACATACACACAAAATAGTAAGATGGGAAAAGAATATGGGTAAAATTTTTCAAACTTACAAGCTGGAGAAGAGATAAAAAAGTAGTTATGAGGGGCTTCAAATAATTATAATCTTATTCTATTCTAAGTAAAGCATCTAAAAATGACAGACGTTCTTTAACAGAGACGTAATGTATAGAGTCTAAAGTCAGGCTACCTTATGTTGAGTACTAGCAACACCATTAACTTGATTATAGCTTAAGGTATCTTAATAAAGTTGCAAAGCAACAGTTGACCATAACATGAATAACTGGTATACCTATTTCATAAAGTTTTGTGTGGGGTGGGAAAAGAATGTAGAAATATATATTAAATGTTTAAAACACCTATGACACAAAGGAAACAATTCATAAATTTTAAATAGTGTTATTATTAGACTCATCTTACAATATGTTGATGGGTAAATCAATTTATATGTTTTGACCAAATCAATTAAATGCTTTAACCAAAAGGAAAAACTGATAAAGTTGAAGTCAGGAAAAAGTTGGCCTAGAAAATGTAAGACGACCAAGACATTTGAGAATTCCTAATAACCATGTGGTCTAGTTCGGCTGTTTGTCCTCTCCAAATCTCATGAGGTGAGTTCTGGTGGAAGATGTTAGGGTCAAGGAGACAGATCCGTCATGAGTGATTTGGTGCCGTCTTTGTGGTAATGAGTGAATTCTTACTCTGAGTTCACATGAGAACTGGTTATTTAAAAGAGCCTGGAACTGGCTAGGTGTTGTGGCTCACACCTGTAATCCCAGCACCTTGGAAGGTGGAAGAGGGCGGATCTCTTGATCAAGAGATCAAGACCATCTTGGCCAACATAGTGAAACCTCATCTCTACTAAAAATATAAAAATTAGCTGGGTGTGGTGATGCATGCCTGTAATCTCAGCTACTCGGGAGGCTGAGGCAGGAGAATATCTTGAACCTGGGAGGCGGAGGTTGCAATGAGCAAAGATTGCACCACTGTACTCCAGCCTCACAACAGAGTGAGACTTTGCCTAAAAAAAGAAAGAAAGAAAGAAAGAGTAAAAGGGAAAAAGGAAAACAAAAGAGCCTAGATTAGAACTTCCTCTTTCCCTCCTTCCTTCCTTCCTTCCTTCCTTCCTTCCTTCCTTCCTTCCTTCC
>NW_022436958.1:3746152-3926137 GCF_009761245.1 Sapajus apella
CTTTCTTTCTTTCTTTCTTTCTTTCTTTCTTTCTTTCTTTCTTTCTTTCTTTCTTTCTTTCTTTCTCTTTCTTTCTTTCTTTCTCTTTCTTTTTTTTTGCTCCTATTCTCACCATGTGAGATGTTTGCTCCCCCTTTGCCTTCCACTATGATTGTATGCTTTCCAAGGCACTCCCCAGAAGCAGATGCTAACACTACAATTCCTGTCCAGCCTGCAAAATCATGAACCAAAGTAAATATTTTTTTATTTATAAGTTACTCAGTCTCAGATATTCCTTTATACTAATGTAAATGAACTAGTACAGACAATTTGTACTGAGGAGTGAGGTGATGCTATAAAAACACCTGAAAATGAGGAAGCAGCTGTGGAACTAGGGGCAACAGGCAGAAGTTGGAAAAGTTTGTCTCAGAAGACAGGAAGATGAAGGGAAGTTTGGAGTTTCTTAGAAACTTGTTAAGTGGCTTGGACAAAGTGCTCATAAAAATGTGGATGGAGGGCCGGGCGCGGTGGCTCATGCCTGTAATCCCAGCACTTTGGGAGGCCGAGGCGGGTGGATCACGAGGTCAAGAGATCGAGACCATCCTGCTCAACATGATGAAACCTCGTCTCTACTAAAAATACAAAAAAATTAGCTGGGCATGGTGGTGCGTGCCTGTAATCCCAGCTACTCGGGAGGCTGAGGCAGAAGAATTGCCTGAACCCCGAAGGTGGAGGTTGCTGTGAGCCGAGACCGAGCCGTTGCACTCCAGCCTGGGTAACAAGAGCGAAACTCCATCTCAGGAAAAAAAAAAAAAAAAAAAAATTGTGGATAGAGAAGGCCAGACTGAGGAGATCTCAGACGGAAATGGGAAAGTTGTTGGAAACTGGAGCAAAGGTCATTCTTGTTACACCCTAGCAAAGAACATGGCTGCATTTTGTTTTATGTCCTAAGGATTTGTGAAAGACTGAACCTAAGAGTGATGGCCTAGGATATATGGCAGAAAAAATTTCTAAGCAGCAAAGTGTCCAAGATGTGGCATGGCTCATTCTAATAATCTGTGATCATATACAAAGCAAATAAATGACTTAGATTTCGGAGTTATATTAATATTTAAAAGGAAAGCAGAGAATAAAAATTTGAATAATTTGCAGCCTAGCCATGTAGCATAGAAGGAAAAGGCATTTTTAGGTGAGAAATAGCAATGAGCTGCAGAGCAACTGTGTGCTAGACAGATTCACATGACTAAAAGAAGGCCAGGTGCTAATGTCCAAGACAATGGAAAAAAATGCATCAAAGGCATGTCAAAAGTCTTTGAGACAGCCCCTCATCACAGGCTCAGAGACCTAGGAGAAAATAATGGTTACCTGGCTCAGGCCCAGGGCACCACTGCCCTTACCCACCCTGAGAGGCTGCTCCTTGCATTTCCACTGCTCTAACTCCAGCCATGGCTCAAAGAGCCCAAAGTACAGGTCTGGCCACCACTCTAGAGTGCGCAAGTCATAAGCCTTGGTACCATAAGCCTTTGTGGCTTCAATATGGTGTCAATCCTGCAGGTGCACAGAATGCAAAAGTGAAGGAGGCTTGGCAGCTTCCACCTTGATTTTGGAGAATGTGTTAGGAAGCCTGGATGCCCAAGTAGAAGCCTGCCAAAGAGGCAGAGTGCCCACAGAGAGACTCTACTAGGACAGTGACAATGGAAAATGTGGGGTTGGAACCCTTACAGAGAGTCCCCATTTGGACACTGTCTATTAGAGCTGTGGGAATGAGGCTGCCACCTCTCAGACTAAAAAATGATAGAGCCAACAGCAGCTTGTACCCTGAGCCTGGAAAAGCCTCAGGCACACAGCTCCAACCAGTGAAAGCAGCCATGTAGACTGCACCCTGCAAAGCCACAGGGGTGTAGCTGCCCAAGGCATTGGAAGCCCACACTTCACTCCAGTGTGCCCAGGATGCAGGACATGGAATTAAGGATTATTTTGGAACTTTAAGATGTAATGCCTGCCTGGCTGGGTTTTGAACTTGTGCCACTTCTGTTGTTCCTCTACTTATGGAATGGGAATACCCATCCAATGGCTGTACCACCATTGTATTGAGAATAATTGACTTGTTTTGATTTTATAGACTCGTAGTTTAAAGAAACTTACCTTAAGTCTCAGGTGAGACTTTGGACTTTAGACTTTTGGTTGATGTTAGAGTGATTTAAGACTTTGGGGGACTAGTGGGAAGCTATGATTATGTTTTGTAATTTGAGAAAGACAAGAGATTTGGGAGGCAGGGACAAAAATTATAGTTTGGATGTTTGTCTTTCTCAAATCTCATGTCAATATATGATTATTGATGTTGGAGATGGAGCCTGGTGGGAGATGTTAGAATCATGGGGGTGGATCCCTTATGAATGGTTTGATGCCAACCGCACAGTAATGAGAGAGTTCTCACTCTGTGAGTTAATAAGAGATTTGGTTGTTTAAAAGAGCCTCATACTTCCTCTTGTCTCTCTTGCTCCCTCCAATGCTATGTGAGTTCCTGCTCGCTCTTTGCCTTCTGCCATGATTGTAAGCTTCCTGAAACCCTTACCAGAAGCAGATACTAGCACCATGATTCCTGTACAGCCTGCACAACCATGAACCAAAACCTCTTTTTAAAAATAAATTACCCAATCTCAAGTATTCCTTTACAGCAATGAAAATGGACTAACACATCAAGGTAGGGAATACTACTTATATTCACAAACTATATCTGTGAATTTAGAAAAATAAATATCAAGATTCTAAGAGAAATGAAGGTATGTTCCTTTGAGCAGAGACTTTATAAGAGAACAAGGATCAAGGGAAATGTGTGGCATTCTAGGGAAAAAAAATAAAATGCAAGTGATGAAATCACAAGTGATCATTGCAAAAAAAAAAAAAAGGTGCAAATATAGCTAATAAATTATTTTGGTCACAGAAAAACTTTCCAGTGAGTAATGACTTCAAACAGCAAGAAAAAATACAAAATAGTGACCTAGAACTGTAAAATCAGACAAAGAGGATTAAATCCCACAATAGACTGAAACAAAACATACTAAGAGCAAGCTAAGGCTTTTAAAGCTTTGTTCAGAACGAAATGAAGAAGGAACAGAAATAGAGCTTGAGTTGTAATGTTAATAGCCAATAGCCATCAAGTAGAGAGACAGAGCTTCAATTTTCTCCTGTTTTCTTTTGTAAGAATAGTAATTCTATCCACTGGACACAAGAGAAAGATTTTTAAAGAATAATAGTCTTTAATCTTTAGGATCCCACTCACTGAAGAAGTGGTAAAGAATGTTTGAATTCTAGAAAGAAAACAGAAGAAACCAGAAAGCTACAAAAGGATAAATTCAGCTTCCATAAAGGTAAACAGTAAAGATGTCCAAAATTATAGCACCTGATGTAGATTCCTGAAAATGTCTAGTCCAGATTACAAAACAGATGGTCTGTGAACACTCACAAATGGAAGCACATAACGTTCGGTCCCAGCATGATCTCTGTAAATGAAACATGACAAACTAAATTTATTTCCTTTTTTGATCTAGCTACCAGACTGCTAGATAAAAGAAATGCCCCAGAAATAATATATCTGGATTATAGAAAAACATTTGACAAGTTCTCAGCTGTCCTTGTGGACAAGCCAGAGCAATGTGGGCTAGCTGATAGTGCACTGCATGGATGTGAGCCTACTTCTGTGCCCATACCCAGGGTGGTAATTTATGAATCAGTGTCAGGCAGGTGTAAACTGTCTAGCTCCATGTCCCAGTGCTCTTTTCTTGACATTGTTTTAGTCAACCTATTTATCAATATCTGTTTGAGCTCTGGCTGTAGCTGTATGCAAGCATATCCAAAGCAGAAGAGAAATTCACTAACATTTATTCAGCAGCCGCTATATGTTTGTCACAGTGCATATATTATCTAAATTTATCCTTAGAATGGCCCTATAAGTTAGGGATTATTAGCCCCATTTTACTAGAAAGTAAATTGGAACTCAGAGAGTTGAGATACTTATCTCATAACCAGCATGTAGTCCAACAAGGAAATGATTCAAGACTTCATGGCCTTTCCACTGTATTATACTATCGCAAAATAACGATCAACTGCAGAATGTGATTATCATAAAAGTTATTGCTGGCTTCTGTTACATTAATCATCATTTAGTCACCTGATTCATGGAGGAAATTATTTCGCCATGTTCTGCAGTGGCCTGGCTATACCCAGAGTTATGAGTACAGATCTGTGTTACATGTTCAGAGAGACAAAAAATTCAGCGTTGAGATAATAACTCGGTTTGGGAAACCAGTAATATGACTAGTTTTCTGGCCAACAGAAAACATACACAGTTAGGATCAGAGGGGCTGTGAAGGGAAGGAAACATCCCATAGAGTTTAAGTAGTAAATTATAAAACAGATAAGTAGTAGTTTCAAGAGCAGGGCACTGTGTAAATAAGAGGACATTACAAAGAAGTAAATATTCTAGCTTTACGTTGTAGGGTATCCAACTCTTTATAGTTGAGAAAGCAATAAGGATCATCAGTTTTTCATCAGTTTTCCAAGCTGTTGTAAGATTTTTTTTTGTTTTTTGTTTTGTTTTGTTTTGTTTTTTTATTCGATGTGAAGTTGAACCAGGTGACTCCTCCTTGAGACTTTAGATTTCTCTGTATCTTTGTCCCTAGTCCCTCTGTAATATCTCACCCTTCAGGCTTGTAAATTTTGTAAATTTATTGTGGTCTACAACTACCAAGAGCTAGCTAGCTAGCTTCCTCCCTCCCTCCCCACCTTTCCTTCCTTCCTTCCTTCCTTCCCATTCTTTTCTTTCTTTTCTTCCTTTTCTTTCTTTCCTCTGTCACCCAGACTGGAATGCAGTAGAGTGATCTCTGCTCATTGTAACCTCTGCCTCCTGGGTTCAAGTGTTTCTCCTGTCCCAGCCTTCTGAGCAGCTGGGATTACAGGCTTGTGTCACCATGCCTGGCTACCTTTTTTTGTATTTTTAGTAGATAAGGGATTTCACCATGTTAGTCCAGCTGGTCTTAAAGTCCTGACCTCAAATTATCGACGCACCTTGGCCCCCCAAAGTGCTGGAATTACAGGTGTGAGCCACTGTGCCTGGCCCTATAACATTATTTCTATATTATGTAATATACTATAAATATATTAAAATAGGATAAGGAGGCCATTCATTTTATTTATTCTTATTTAGATAAGACCAGTGTTTTGACATTATTATGCCCAAACTGCCTAATCACCATATCCCCAATTTTACCCTAAAACAATTTATACAAAACCATTCTCTTTTCAGCTGTCTTTTTAACCTTTCCAATTATACTTTTCTGTCAAGACTTCACTCAATTTTTTCTTTTCTCTATTTGAAACCACTCCAGCCTACAATGACCTTACCACTCTGAAATTCTAAGCATCTAGCTGTTTTATTCTCTCTATCAGATAATTTGCTGGCATCCTATATTATGCCTCAATTAATTATAATTTTTAATTTTTGTGAGTACATACTAGGTATATGTAATTATGAGGTACATTACATGGTTTGATACAGGTATGCAATGTGTAATAATCACATTATAAAAAATGGGACATCCATTCCCTCGAGTATTTATCATTTGTTTTACAAACAATCTTATTATACTCTTTAAGTTATTTTAAGCCATTTCCTTTTGCCCTGAGAAATGAGTGCTGGCAGTGAGCTACAATTTTTTTTTTCCTAAATGAAAAAAATGGGTAGAAAATTGTACTATTAAATTATTATTGACTATAGTCACTCTGTTGTGCTGTCTAGAGCAAGGCTGTATTCATTCATTCTAACTATTTTTTGTAGGCATTTATCAACTTCACCTCCCCACTCACCCTCATACTACCCTTCCCAGCCTCTGGTAATCATCCTCCTACTGTCTATCTCCATGGGTTCAATTGTTTTTATTTTTAGATCCCACAGAGATCACGTAAAGTTTGTCTTTCTGTTCCTTGCTTATTTCACTTAATAAGATGTCCTCCAGTTCCATTCGTGTTGTTGTAAGCGACTGAATCGCATTCTTTTATAGGAATTGTCTTTTTGCTACTGAGGACAGGATTAATGGCTTAAACTCTAGTTGTATCACAAAATAAGTCCATTTTATCTATAAAGGTATCACCTAAATGCTTCCAAGTTTTTGAAAATATTAAGAATATAAAAAATTTTATTCTGGCCTCAAACTAAAATTTTGCATATTATATATTTTAAAAAACTGCATGTTAAATGTTTAATTAATGAACTTAAAATATGTTAGCAAATAAATTTCACTCTAATTATAAATTTTATTTAATGTAGCATATGGATGTCTGTGTTTTATATGTTGTGGATCGAGAGCAGCATGAAAAAAAGTGAAATGATCTCATTTCACACAACATATCACTCTGTTTAAGCACACAGCAATTGCTGAAATAATTCTTGCTCAATTAAATTTGATTGATTTTAACAATAGACTTAATTTAAGGCTACATTAATAAAGATACTGTGATAATAATGGGAGGATAAACATAAATAAATGGAACTGAACACAGAATTCAAGAATAGATTCACACATTTATGGTCAATTGATTTTTGACAAAGATGCAAAGGCAAATCAAAGGGGAAAGATAAGTTTTTCAACAAATTGTGCTAGTACATCTGATATTTGTGAGATCACAAAAATGAGCATTAACCCTTACCTGAAATTATACATATACCAAAATAAATTGAAATTAACCATGTACATAAATGTAAATGCTAAAAAGAAAAACAAAGCTAGAATAAATATAGGATAACATTTTTGCAAACTTGGGAGTAGACAGATGTTTCTTAGAATACACACACAAAAGCATCATTAGAAAAAAAACCTAATATACCTGACTTGATAAAATTAAAACATTTCTCTTTGGAACATCTTATAATGAAAACAAAAAATAAAAAACAGATGAGAACACATTTGCAACACATATATCTAGTAAAGAAAACACTTATATCCAATATATAAAAATAATTCTTGTAACTCAATAAGAGAAAGACACCTATAAAAAGTAGACAAAATATTTTAAGAGACCCTTTGCCATAGAAAATATACAAGTGGCCCAAAACTCCATAAAGTGATGGTCAACATCACTAGTAATCAGGGAATTGCAAATGACCTCTACTAGAGGGGCTTTCACTTCTGATCAAGATAGAGTAACAGGTATCAAATTCATATGGAACTCAAAAAGAGTTCAAATAGCCAAGACAATCCTAACCAAAAAGAAGAAAGCTGGAAGCATCACACTACTCAACTTCAAACTATGCTACAAGGCTACTGTGACCAAAATAGTATGGTGCTGATACAAAAGGAGACACATAGACCAATGGAATAGAATAGATAGCTCAGAAATAAGACCACACACCTACAACCATCTGCTATTTGACAAACCTGACAAAACAAGCAATGGGAAAAGGATTTCCTATTTAATAAATGGTGCTGGGAGAGCTGGCTAGCATAAGCAAAAAATTCAAACTAGATCTGTTCCTTACATCCTACACAAAAATTAACTCAAGATGAAATAAAGACTTAAATGTATAACCCAAAACTAAAAATCCCAGAAAAAAATCTAGGAAATACCATTTAGGTCATAGGCACAGGCAAAGAGTTCATGATGAAAACGCCAAAAGCAATTGCAACAAAAGCAAAAATTGACAAGTGGGATCTAATTAAACTGCAGAGCTTCTGCACAGCAAGAGAAACTGTCATCAGAGTGAACAGACAACCTACAGAATGGAAGAAAATTTTTGCAATCCATCCATCTGACAAAGGCCTAATAGCCAGAGACTACAAGGAACTTAAACACATTTACAAGAAAATAACCCCATTAAAATATAGGCAAAGGGCATGAACAGACACTTCTCAAATTAAGACATTTGTGTGACCAAGAAATATATGAAAAAAGCCCAGCATCGCTGATCATTAGAGAAATGCAACTCAAAACTACAATGAGATACTATCTCATGCCACTCGGAATGGTGATTATTAAAAAGTCAAGAAACAACAGATGCTGACGAGGTTGCAGAGAAAATTGAACACTTTTACGCTGTCAATGGGAGTGTAAATTAGTCTTTCATTGTGGAAGATGGTGTGGCAATGCCTCAAAGATCTAGAAGCAGAACTACCATTCAACCCAGCAATCCCATTACTGAGTATATACCCAAAGGAATATCATTCTATTGTAAAGATGCATGCCTGTATATGTTCATTGCAACACTGTTCACAATAGCAAAGACATGGAATCAGCTAAATCAGCTAAATGCCCATCTGTAATAGAATGGATTAAAAAAATGTGAGATGTGTGTGTGTGTGTGTGTGTGTGTGTGTGTGTGTGTGTGTATACACACCACAGAATACTATAAGACTATAAAAAGGAAATAGATTATGGCCTTTGCAGGGACATGGATGGAGTTGGAAGCCTCAGCAAACTAAGGCAGGAACAGAAAATCAAACATTGAATGTTCTCATTTATAAGTGGGAGCTGAACTATGAGAATACATGGACATACAGGAGGGGAAAAATACACACTGGGACCTGTGGGAGGATTGTGGGGAGGAAGAGCATAAGGAAGATTAGCTAATGGTTGCTGGGATTAATACCTAGGTGATATGATATGTTGATCTGTGTAGCAAGCCGTAATGGCATATGTTTGCCTGTTTAACACACTTGCCCATCCTGCACACCTACCTTGGAACTTAAATGTTGAAGAAAAAAAATTATTCTACTTGAAACAACAATAAAAAAATACAGATAAAATATATGAAACAATGCTTTATCAGAAAAATAAATACCAGGTAATGAAGGACTGTTATCCTAGAGAAAAGGGAGACAAATAAGGTGAGCCCTATGATTGTTACAGCTTACTGCCCTGAGAGAATTTCCAGATGATAATATAGGGAGGAAGAAACTAGGCCAAGTCTGGTGGAGTTCTAGGGTTGCACACACAGTCCAGAGAGACCAAGATATATAGAGTTTGCAGGACAAAGTACTATAGAAGACAGAAAACTACAGGAAGATTACTTGAGGCATTTGCAAGGAGTGTCTTTCTTGAGCATTCAGATGAGTACTGGTCAGCATATGTATGTGAGGATTGGTGAGAGAATCATGATTGGTGATTATTGAGATAGATTGAGAATCTAGCCCAGATTGGTGAGAGAACCATGAATAGAAATAACAGCATTCAGTGTTCACAGAGCGCTGGTTATAGTGCTCATCTCCTTCATTCAATTGGGAAACCTCATGACTTATGAGGCATTATGTAGAGTACACAAACAATATTTGTCTCAATAGTAAAAATAGTGAGTCTTAGAGGGTTAACTGCTCCTTTCCTACCTAACACATTTTAAAAGTAAAATTTGGAAGGACTAAACTGTTTCCAAGTAAGTTAATGGCATATCAAAACAAAGCTCAAAAGCATTTCTAGGAATGCACACATTTTTAGTACTAAACAAGGTAAAATTCACAATGCCTGGAATCCATTCAAGAGTTACCAGACATGCAAAGAGAAAGTAACCAGAGAACAGGACTCATCACAGGAGATAAATCAAACAATTGAAACTAACCCATAACTGATATATTAAAATTAGTAGACAATAACTTTATGACAGTTATTGTAATTGATTTTATACACTCAAAAGAGTAGTTATTACATGGAAAACATAAAAAGATCAAAATATAACTTCTTCAGATACAAACTGAAAAATATGAGATGAAAAACGTCCGTGAATTGGATTACCAACAGATTGCTTATTGAAGAAGAAAAGATTATTAAACTTGAAGACATAGCAATGCAAACTACTTAAGATGAAGTATAGCACAAAAAATAAAATTAGAAAATAAGAGTGTTGATGAACAGTGATGGAAGTGACCTAATACATACGTAATTATCTTCCCAAAAGTGTGCAGAGAGGTAAAAGATATTTGAATAAATAATTTTCAAGTTTGATGAAAAATATAAGGTCCACAGGCTCAAAAGCTCAATGAACCCTAAGCTCAAGAAACGAAAGGAAATGACACCAAAGTGTATCATAATTAAATTTCTCAAAATCACTGATAAAGAGAAATTCGTAAAAACAGATAAAAATGTGTATTATGTACAGAAGATAAAATATGACATCAGATTGCTCATAGAAAACAATGCAAGTGAGAAAGCAATGGAGCAACATCTTTAAAATACAAATATTAAGAAAAAGACATTTTCAGATATACAGAAACTAAAATAATTTTTCATCAACAGAACCACACAATGACAATGTTAATGGAAGTCTTTCAGGCAGAACGACAGAGTATCTTTGCTCCTCACAGAACATGCTTCCGAACACATTCCAGCCTCCTGGCCTTTGCACTTGCCATTTCCCCTACCTGGGGCTCTCCCATTGCAGACTTATGAATGGCTTACTTCATTACTCCATTCCTCTGTTCCAAAACCTTTTTCTTCAAGAGACTTTCCCAAGTATCTGAATTAAGATAACAGCCTCTACAAACCCTCATTCTGTTTTTCTTTATATCACTTAATCACATCAACAAATTATATTGTATGTAAACTAGCACCCTCTCTTTTATTTTTTGACCCAGCTAGTGGTTACACTGTGTGTTCACTTTGTTGAAAATTTATGCAACGGTACAATTATCATTTTTGCATTTTTATATGTGTGTTTATTTATATATTTTTTAGTGGCTCATGCCTCTAATCCCAGAAATTTGGGAGGCCAAGTCAGGAGGATTCCCTGAGGCCAGGAGTTGAAGACTAGCCTGGGCACTATAGAGAAACCCCCAACTCTAGAATAAATAAAAATAAAGGCTTTCATTTTCAATAATGGTAGCTCAATCAATTTGGACTAGAAATTCTGCTGAGAACAGCTAGTAAAACTGACGACTAAACAAAATTTAAAAAGCAACTGGGCTGGGTGCAGTGGCTCACATCTGTAATCCCAGCACTTTGGGAGGCCAAGGTGAGAGTATCACTTGAGTCCCAGAGTTTAAGACTAGCCTAAGCAACATATGAAGACCCCATCTGTACAAAAAATAAAGATAAAATAAAAACAATTAAAAACACTGCTTGGAGATATCAGTGAACTGGCAACAATGAAGAATTCCTAAGGAAGCACAAAAATTTTGAAAGAGAAGCTATTTTCTTCTCTGATCTATTGTATTCAGAAAGTCATTGCTGAGATGTTGAATGGCTATTTTCATAAAAGCATTTAAACATAGCCATTTCAATAAAAGCATTTAAAAAGAAAACCATAGTATGACACCACCACACAGTCATTAAAATGGATAAAATTACAAGTACTGTCATGACTAAGGATTGAAGGATAATGTTGAGCAACTGAAATTCTCATTCATCTGCTGATAGGAATGAAAAATTCTACAGAAACTTTTGAACATGATTTGGCAGTTTTATCTTAAAAGTTTAACCTCTGCTAGCCATTCTATACCTAGGTATCTCTCCCAATAAATTAAGACATATATTTACACAAAGACATATATACAAATGTTCCTTGCAGCTTTGTTCATGATAGCTAACAACTGGAAACAACTCATCAAATGATGAATATCTATTAAGAGTTGAATGAATAAATAATAAATGTAATTGTATGTGATTAAATTCTACTCAACAATAAAAGGGTATGAACTACAGCTGATACCACAAAATGTGAATAATTTCAGAATTAAATATGCTATGTGAAAGATGCCAGACACAGGAAAGTATGTATTGTATGATTCCACCTATATAAAATTGTAACAACTAAAAGTAATCTGTAGTGATAAAAGAAAAATTGGTGGTTTCCTCTGTCTGGGAGTAGAAGGAGGGATGAACTGTAAAGGGGTATGAAGAAACTTTAAGAATAATATAAAATATATTATATCCTGATCACTCCATGAGTAGATATCTTTCAGAAGTCATTAAATTCTGCTCTTTAAATTAATGAAGTATATTGACATAAATCATACTTCATGGGCATTGATTCAAAATTTAGTTTTGCTTGGTTTTCTGTTGCAGACACTTCTTATCTTCTGCACTTTTACTTCTCTTCCCATGCCTTTACCTAGTCTTGGCACTAGAAAAACACAACAAATAATGTATAGAACTTTCTCGTGTTTGGCTCCAAATTATATAGTAGTGCAGGTTAGAAGCCTGAATCTGCCTTGGTCAAGTCATTTTCTGTCAAAAACTCTACTTTTTTAAGAAATTATTTCTGTAGCTTTCAATATATGACACTGCCTGCATTTAGCTCTCCCGCTTTGCTGGGGAAATGAAGTAGCAATATGCTGGTAATGGATATGCATTACCTACCTGCAATTACCATTCTGAGCCACATGGATCAGACTGAATACCATCACCTGAAGCCTTCTGCCATCTACGTAAAATCCATAAAAATGGTAATTTCAGAAAAGACAGGATTTAGTAAGTTATGGGAACAGAGACCAGCTCTCAGGGCATTATTATGTAATGAGAGTTTGTTCTCACAAAGTAAAGCTTTTAACTAGCAGTTTCATTTGCCAAATGTGAACTCCCACTGGAATGCTCTGGTAACACTCTGGTTCAGTACAACTGTACAGCTTTCAGGGAAAGGAAAGTTGTTGCACAGAAGCAAACCCTTTCCTCTCTAGGTAATGAAGGTTTATTTGAGCAGCCTAGTAAATTTGGCAATTTCTCTAGTAATCTGATGGTAGTTTCCCTATTACTGAGAGCATCCTTCATTTTTTTTTTTTTAAGAGGTACTTTTTCTTTAACTTCAGCCTCACTACAGTCTTGTGTATTAAGTGAAACAAGTAGTATGTTTTTATGGATAAAATATAATGCAAAGGCACAGAGAAATTGAGTGAAGGACAGTGAAAGTAACCTGTAGAGCAGTCAGACCTAGATTTGGATGCTAGCTCTGCCAATTTTATTTGAGCAAGCCACAATCTATTAGATCTTCATGCATTTTCCTTAGTAAAATAAGAATACACATATTTACCTGACAGCATGTAGTAAGGATAAACATATGCATAAAATGGTTGATATAGTTTTTATATTAGGTAAGACATAAGCTATATTATCCAAGATATAACCTTTACACAAAAGATATGTCTTAGATAATTTATATCATAGAGAACTAATTAAAAATTAAGAACTGCTAACCATGTTAATTAAAAAGGTGTATTAAATATCCACAAGGAAAAATGTATCACACTGAAATGATCAAGCAATATCTGGCTGTTCTGAAAAAAAATAAAAAAGGCTTACTACCCTCACAAATACTCCCAAATGCTGTGTATGGAGAAAGCCAAATAACTGCCAGGTAAAATGACAAAATATTATATTTTTAAAATATATGTAGATGTAGCATGACCTGAAAAATTCAAATGTCTTAGACTCACTTAAAGCAATTGTGAATTGACAGAAACTAATGACTGCAATAATCCTTTAAATTAATGAGTGTTACATAGAGTTCATTTTCTGATTCAGCATGAACTCTACAGAACCTCATTCTATAAAATAATGAGAGGTAATTCCTGACCTATTTACATAATCTTACATTTTCTAAGTGATGAAAGTGATGGCTGAGATATTAGTTTGAGAGCACATTAATGTCCTTTGAACTTAATTTACTGTAAAGGGACATCCTAAACTTGGGTTATTTTGTTCTATGCTAGAGTAACAACTCTTCATTTTGTAGAAATATGACAATATATTTTCTAAATATACTTTCAGAGTGTCTTCTGCAGAAGCAGGCCAATTATTCCATTGGATTTAAAGGGATGGTACAGACAAGACTTCTGATATAACATAGAGTGTTCAAAAGAATTCACAGGCTGTGAAGTCAGGTAGATGCTGGATTAATTCCCAGCCTTGATGTGTACCTTATGTACAATCTTGAATAAAACTCTTAACTTTATTCAGCCTGTTTATATAGCTATTCACTAGGAATTCCAATAGTTATCTCACAGGGCTGCTGTGGAACTAAGGTCAGATTTTTAAATTGCCTTTTAATAATAGTTCTTTTAGCACATGGAGGAATAATAAGCTGTTTACTATCTAACACTCATTTTTCCAATATTTTCATTCTCATATCACACTTATATCTGTGTGTTCACTAATTTATTATTAATATTGATTACTATTAACAAGATAAATGAGTCCCCTAAGTCTCTACAAAATTACCAAAGGACAGAAAGTAACTACTGGTCTTCATGTTTCTAAAGACACAAAATTCAAAATGTACTTGGCAATAATTTATTGCCCAATGAGGTAATCCAGACTTACAATCTTTAATGCCCCCTTCATCTGGTGGGCTGTGCCTTGCAGCATCAGCAAAACAACTTGGCAAACTACTAAAGCTACATTATTCTGTCAAGGCTCAAGTCACTCTAAATGTTACAGGAAAATAAAAGTCTTGAGACTTTATTAGAAAAGTGAACCAATATACTTTCTTTCTTTGCAAGATATCCAACAGATGTCTTGGAGGAACTATGCTAGATATGGATCATGATCTCCAAAGCATCGTTCTCTTTAGAAATCTAAAGGCACAGAAAAGGAAATAAAATCTTTTCTCCGTCCCTTTCTTCCTTCCTTCT
Source organism: Sapajus apella (assembly GCF_009761245.1). NCBI lineage: Eukaryota > Metazoa > Chordata > Mammalia > Primates > Cebidae > Sapajus > Sapajus apella. The sequence goes on from NW_022436958.1 coordinate 3,760,738, forward strand.
TTCAATCAATATTTTTTTGAGAATATATAGACCCAGCACTATTCTAGACACTGAGGAAACAGTAACCAAAATAGATGGAAATGAGTATGTCAGTAAGGGAATCAGACAGTAAAAATAACAAGTATTAAGTGGTCTGCATGATACTAAGTGCTATGGAGAAATATAAAACAGGGTCTGGAAGATAGGAAAACCTGGGATGAGGTTGTTTTGTTGGTATTTTACAAAAGGTGGTCAGGGAGACTTCACTGAAAGGAAAGTATCTGAGTAGAGGAAGTGAGAGTGAAAATGTGAGGAAGAGCATTCTGTACTTATCTGATGAACAGATAAACAGCATATTCTTTTGGAGATCCATCAAATACGTGAGAATGTCTGGAATGAGTCAGGAAAGAAAAGGTTTGTAAAAATCTAAAGTTAATGAGGACCAGATCGTTAAGGGTCTCCTAAGCCATTATAATAGCAACAGCTTTCATCCTGAGTGAGATAGGACTCTGCAAGGATTTTGAGCAGTGGTCTGATGTACTCTAATTCATGTTTTTAAAACACCACTCAAAATTCTTTTTTGAGAATAAACTATACAGGCAGGCTAAGTAGAAACAAAACCATTTAAGGGAAAATTGACATAAGCCACATGAAATTTAGCAACGACTAGTACTTTAATAGGAGCAAAAGAGTTGGTGTATTTTGAAGATAAGTGAAGGAATAAGCTTTGGTTTGGTTTTGGATTTTAAGATAATGAGAAAAGTAAGTTTTGCTCTTAGCAACTAATAGGATCGAATTGAAATTTCCAAAGACTGAGAGAAAAAAAGGTTCATATTGGAGTAAAAAAAAATAAGTTTGATTTGGACATTTCAAATTTAAGGTATTTGTTACACATACAAGTGAAGATATGAGCAGAACAGAGCATTGAATTTATCCTGAAGGGATTATATGTCCTTTGAAAAAATAAATATTATAATAATTTTTTTAAAAAGCATGGTTGATATTAAGTATAGCTTTAAATTTCCAGTAAAATATGATATATCTTAAAAGGATCATAGTCCCCAAAGCATTCCTCACTAGGAACTCTACCAACCCAATACATAATTTTTTAGAAAAAAATATATTCAATTTTAAAAGTTACTTCACAGCTTAACTCCAGGCCTCCTTTAACTTGACCATGTAATTTTCCTTATTTTATAAGACAAGAAAGAAAAACAATATTGAGCTCCTAATGTGCGGCTGTGATTCTAAAAACCTGACTATCCTTAATTCTCACATAAACCCTGTCAATAGGAGTTGTTTCTCTTTAAAAAATAATAAAATAGCCTTCAGCTAATTAAGGGGCTTAACCAAAGGTGCTGAACTAAAAAAAAGAGCTGGAACTCAAATCCAAAGGCCACTGTATTTTTTTTTTTTTTCACTAAAAAGTTTACTTGCCCACAGAGTGATGAAACTAGCCATACAGAGTGAGAAACCAACCAACTGCTTGTACTAAATTGAGAAAGAATAATGGGATTGCACCAGGGTTGACATCTGACTATTATTTTCCTTATTCTCTTTAGATCAGGCTTGATAAAAAAGCAGACTTAGTGTGTTATATAGAATCCTATGTCAATCTGGAACCAATTTCAGGCATGTTTCAATCTAGTATTTACAGGCAATTTAATTTGTGTGTTTAAGATTTGCTCCATAGAGAATATCTTTCAGTTCTTTCCTTTCCCACAGGACTCTTAATTGCTCTATCACCTCCATGTGGTGCTTCTCCAGCCATGACTCAAAGACTTTAAATGACTGTATTTATTTTAAGAGAAACTTTAGAGCCTATAAAAACAGCATGTTCTTCTTCAGCACATCTGTTCTCTCTCTCAGTTTTATATCATCACTTTGCCAGAGGTTTTACTTGATAGTTCAAGGGAACTAGTGTGCTCTGATTCAACTGGATTCTTACTGGCAGTCAGTATAATTAACTTAACATTCAGTACATACTATGCATTTGTGACTGTGTGATCTTTGACGGATTCCTTAACTCTGATCCTTAAGGGCTTCATGTGTGAAACAGTCACTTCTTCCTTGCAAGGATGGGTTATAGCTGTCCTCTTTCCTTATATTGTATTTTAGTTACCCTTTAGATTAGTGACACACTAATGGTTTTATCTAGGATTTACATTTGAACTCAAAGACATATACTCGATTTATTTGTATTTCCAATATTCAGGACTCTTACTGACTTACAGTATTAGAAATAGAGAAAATGGTGTGAAATATTTCCTGGGCTTTATGCTTGCATGAGATTTTGAAATGAATCTATCTTGCTTTAAAATGTTATTTTCTAGTGAAGTGTATTTTGGAAGATTCTTGCCATTAAATTTAATGGTTGTTTCAAATTTAATGGTTGTTTCTTTACCTTTATGTATATGAGTTAATGTAAGAGCTGCGATCATGAATAATTCTAAAACATGGGTGTATTGGGTCAGTTTTGGTGTGCTATGGTGTCAGACAAATTCCTAACATCTGATACAGGTTAGCCAGCCTTCCTCTATCTTTTAACTTTGCCATCTGAAGCATATAGCTTCCAAGGTGATGGCAGGAGGGAAGAAAGGGAAATGTACACCTGTCAGGAAATGTCATTAATTGTGCTCACACAGTTCATTGGCCAGGAGTAATAATATAGCTCCAATCTAATTGTGAGAAAATTCAGTGAGTACCAAATCACTGGTAAAGAGGAAGTATCTGTTTCTCCTTAAGAACTGAACATCAAATTCCTCTATATGCCATCTGGATTCTACTGCTTCAAGGAGAACAAATCCCAGCCTAGTAGTTCTGTATCTTATGGAATTTTACAGCAAACAACAATAAAATCCTAACAATGAAATTTATAGCTGGAACACAGAATGCTGACAGAAGTTAACCTATTTTAAATTAAGAAGAGCACACAAATATAAATGAATGCATGTTTAATGACAAGAAACATTTTATTCTCCTTCATGGTAAGTATGCAGAGAAGTATTAATGGTTTTTATAATTGTGCATCATGGGATTTGTTTTCTTTAAGTAAATACTAGCATTCGATAATTCATTAACCTCTATTAACTCTCAGCTAGAACTGAGTAACGGCACACCTAGGGATGATAGTTTTATTTATTCAAGATATATCTTGCCTCTAAGTCCTGTGTAAGCACTTAGCACTTTTTAAAGTAAAAGAGTTCTTAAATCACAGGAACAGATTTATTAAACTTCAATCCAAGTCTGGGGCTTCAACTTTGAATAAAAATGTTTTGGACACCAAATTGGGCTTTCATTTGCACTTTTTTTTTTTTTTGTAGACAATTCACAAATTGATTATCTCTAAAAGGTTGGAATCCTCAAAAATAAAACCACTTCAACAAAAACTGTCATAAAATAACTGAGCAACATTGGAAGAGTAAGAAAGAAAAGAAAAGAAAGAAAATTAAGAAATGTTTGTTTGGTCTCTTTGATGAAAGCCAACTAATTTGGATTTTTAATGTAAAATCAATTCACTATAGAAATGCTTTCATCATTGGCATTGTAATCCCCAAGAAGTTATAATGAAAGTGACAGATGAAGCAATTTATGGAGACTTCTGGAAAGCAAACAAACACAACAAAGTATGTATCCACATGTGAGCTTATGCTTCACAGAAATGTTTACATTTCATCCAAGTCTTTGCTCACACATGGACACAGGGAGTTAAGACAAATAACTAAATTTTTCAGGTTTTTAGTAAATGTTCATTAAATTTTATAACATGGTTACTAAACAACTGTACTTATAGAAAATAGCCCTGTTGAATACATGTCTATGTAAATATACTGTATCTAATATGAATAAGCAAGTGTGGTGAATCTGTGAAGACCCAAAAGATCATGAGTGGTTTGTGTGGTTTTATCCTAATTATATATTTTTTCTCATATCATTTATATGTTGCAACTAGAATTAATTCTGTTATAAAAGGAGCACATGCTTATTGCAAAGTATTTGGAAAATAAAGAAAAACAGGAAAACATAAAGCCTATAAGTAAATATTTCAGGAGTAAAACAAATGTTTTGGTTTGTTTATTTCTGATCTTATTCCTAGGAACATATCAGTTATGTGAAAATTTGGGTCATACTCTATTTGTCTGATACATAATACATATTCTCCTCTACTTACAATATGATTACAGCCTGATAAACAACTTGTAAATCAAAAATGTGTTAATACTCCAATAAACCCATTGTAATGTCAAAAAATTGTAAGTTGAACTCTGTTTTCAAAACCTGGTTGTTAATGGCCAGATGATATGCGCAAGCATGTGTACATACATACCATGATACTTAGCCACTATTTTAGATATTTGAGCTATATCTAAAACCTTTACTATTATAGCAAACACTGTTCTGACACTTTACTATTATAGTAAACACTGTATATCCATGTATATAAATCTGTATCAACCTATCCCATTCATTTCTTGAACTGAAATGTTCTAAGGTAGCATGTTGGGCTTTTGGTAAGTTTTGCCAAGTTACAGTGGCATTCCGTGAAACAATCAAAATAATATTTTTATTATTTAAATTAATATAATGGACGCATTGCTCATAGAATTGTTTATTTGCATTGAGAAAATGAGTGGTTGAATTTATAAGGAAATTTTATGAAAAAGAAGGATCTCACTAAGTGGAGAAATCTAAGATTCTCACTGAATGGAAAATGTAAGATTTGTACACCAGGAGATATTAAAAAAAATGTAGTATGGGTTAAGTGAAGCAGAAAGTGTGCCAACAGAACAAAATGAACAAATGCCCATAGTACTATTTTACAAGGTAATGTGTTCCCTTCTAGAACAGAATAGTGAATAACTCGTAATAAAGTGAGAAAAACAATTCTGATGTATAGAATATGGGAAACAATTAGTACTTGAAAGGAGGAAATAACTGAGGATTGTTTCAAAAAATAAAAGAGGGTAATGCTGAAGTGTTTAGGATTTCTAATATGATTGAAGAATGGAGTTTCAGAAACATTTTTTAGCAATCTGATCTATTTACTTAGGATTAGTAAACAATACTGGTTGAGGAAAAAGCACAACATTGGGAAACAAAATATTACCACCAGAACTATAAATGTTTTCAGTTATTTTTTCCAAATTTATATATGTCTTGTGAATTTTTAGTGAGGCATTGTCCTAGGCAATACAGACACAAAGATTAACAACCGAAAATCTCTATGTTGTGAGGACTCATGAAGTTAAAGGGGAGGGGATACGTAATTATTAGCAAACTTTATATTATAATACTGATGTACAATACAGTAAAATAGTAGAGAAATAACACAGTATAATAATGGAGGTCTTAGAGCAAAACAAAGGGAGTGATCACGTTTGTGAGGAAACATCAGGGAAGATTTGATGCAGAGGTGACACTTAAATGACGTATAGGAGTTTTCCCAAAGTCATTCCAAGAAGAGAGAAAAGTGCGTGCAAAATGCTGGAGGCCTATCCAGGCCTGGTGGATTCAGGGAAGCCCTGTTATTTTGACAGGGCTGTAGTTCCAGACTGACATTCCACTCAGGTGGAAAGTGATGCCAGATTCAATTTTAAAGGTCTTGTAAGGAGTTTGTGTTTTATCAAGTTGTGTAAAAAACTCAACGAAAATTTTAAGCTGGTAATTAATGTCACCATATGTGCATATAAGAAAGACAATTCTAGTAGCAACATAGGGAATTGGCTAGAAGAGGCAAGAACTGGAAACGGGTGGACCACAGAAGCGATAGAGTATGCGTTTTTAGTGAGGGCAGTAGAAACCTCAAAGGGGTAAAAATTGGATAGGGGATGAGGAATCTTATCTATTAAAATGGTTTGTGGACCTCCAAAGCTCAGTCCTATCCAACACAGTTTTATTTCCTAGTATTTAATTTCTCTTGTTAGGAAAAATAAATTTAATTTTGTTAGGGAGGACATATTTAATTAAATGTTCTAACAAACAGTATTTTCAATTAAAATATATTAATTTTCCTCTTGGAAAACAATACTGGAAAAAAAGTTGAAAAACATAATACCAGACTATTAGTCCAATTTTGTAAAAGGGAATCTTAAGTAGTTGAAATAGGAAATTTTGGGCAAGAGATAAAGCAATAGATGGAAGAAATATTTGGGAGGTAAGATTATTAGCAAAAAATGCCCTAAGCACCTTGTTTTCTCTTATAATAGTTATTCCTATCCAAATTAGGCTTTTAAAAAATTATGAGTCTCTCGGCAGCCTGAGACTCTAACAGTCAGTTAGCATCTATAATACAGTAGTCCCCCAATAGCCAAGGTTTCACTTTCTGTAGTTTCAGTTACCCATGATCAACTAGGGTATGAAAATATTAAATCAATACTTCCAGAAACAAACCATTCATAAATTTTAAATTGTGCAACATGCTGAATAGCAGGATGAAATCTCACACCATCCCTGCTCTGACCCACCTGGGATATGAGTTATCCCTTTATCTAGTGTGTCCACACAGTATACACTACCAGCCTGTTAGACATTTAGTACCTCTTCTAGTTTGTAAGACCAAAGAAACAATATATATAAGATTTGATAGTGTCTGTGGTTTCAGGAATCCACTGGGGGTCTTGGAATTGTCCCCCACAGATAAGATGGTCCTACTGTAAATTACATCTTTGTGCAATCTGACACCCAAAATTTGAATTAAGTTTACATATTGGTTCTTTAAACAAATAGTACAATTAATGAGAATGTTGTCAAGTAAAACATATTCATAGATAAGTAGATTATGTAAGCCCCTACTCCAGAATTCTCTTGTAGAGAGAATCCCTTTGATTTTCTGCCTGAATCTTTTTTTTTTTAATATTGACAGAGATATTTTAAGTGACAAACTGGGGTTACTGCTCTCTAAATAGCTTAGTTTAGATGCTCCCCACCCTTTATTCCATAGTAAATTTTTGAATTATGAGACTATAGAAAGTCCACAAAATGTATTCTAAAGATGCAGGAAATGCTTATGGTTTTTTGTTAGAGCTAATTTGTACTAAAAAAAAAATGGAAAAATAGTCTGCAATAGGGTCTAACTCAGTCTGGGCACATGTATGTAATAAAAATCTATGCACATATAAAAAGAATAATGCATATGTGTGTATATGTATATATCATAATAACGCATATATGTGTGTGTATATATACATATATGTATATAATATTAAAATATATTATAAATATATTCTGCAACTTATTTCACCTGTGATCTAGTATATCTTGACATGTCAAGATACACACAAACATGCACACACAGCAATTTTATATACATGTTTGTATGTATATATATGTGTGTGTGTGTGTGTGTGTTTCAAGATATATCAATATTGGTGAAAAACCACAGTTGATTAATCATTTGTAAAATATAATACATTTACATAAAAAATAATGGGAATGCCAGTAAAAACAGAATATATTGTATAGTATTTTGATACATATACAATTTTGTATTTCTATGCAAAAATTTCTGAAATAATAGGCTGCGAGTTGTTAATATTAGAGATATATTTGGATCTGTGTCCCCACCAATATCTCATGTTCAATTGTAATATTCAAGATTGGAGGTGGGGCCTGGTCAAAGGTGATTAGATCATGGGGTGGTTTCTCATGAATTATTAGCACCATCCCCTTGCAATAGTGAGTGAGTTATCATGAGACCTGGTTGCTTAAAAGTGTGCAGCACTTTCCTACTCACCCTCTCTTCCTCCTGCTCTGGCCATGGAAGACATACCTTCTGCCATGATTGAAAGTTTCTGGAGGTCTCCCCAGGAGCCAAGGAGATGCATGCCAACATCATGCTTCCTCTACAGCTTGAAGAACTAAGAGCCAACTAAGCCGCTTTTCTTTATAAATTATCTAGTCTCAGGTGTTTTTTATAGCAGTGTGAGGAACGAATTAATACAGAAAATTAGTACTGATAGTGAGGCATTACTATAAAGATACCCAAAAATGTTGAAGCAATTTTAGAACTGGGTGACAGGCAGAGGTTGGAAGAGTACTGAGGTCTCACTCAGAAGACAGAAAGATGAGGCAAAGTTTGAAACTTCCTAGAGACTTGTTACAATTGTTGTGACCAAAACAGTGATCATGATATGGACAATGAAGTCCAGGCTGAACAGGTCTCTGATGGAGATGAGGAACTTATTGGGAACTGGAGCAAGGGTCACTTTTGTTATGACTCAGCAAAGAGGTTGGGTGCATTGTACCCCTGCTCTAAGGATCTGTGAAACTTTTTACCTTGAGATTGATGATGTAGGGTAACTGGCAGAAGACACTTCTAAGCAGCAAAAGGTTTCAAGATGCATCCTTGCTTCTTCTAGAAACCTATGCTCATATGCATGATCAAAAAAATGATGCAGTATTGGAACTTATATTTGAAAAGGAAGCAGAGCATAAAAATTTGAAAGAATGTGCAGCCTGTTCATATGATAGAAAAGAAAAGCCCATTTTCAGGAGAAATTCGAGCAGGTTGCAGAAGTTTGCATTACTAAAAAGAAGTTAAATACTAATATTCAAGACAATGAGGAAAAAGCCTTGAAGGCATTTAAGAAAACCTTCATGGCAGCATCCCCCAGATGCTGACCCAGAGGCCCAGGAGGGAAAAATGGTTTCATGGGAAAGGCCTAGGGTCCAACCATACTGTGCAGCCTCAGGAAATTGCTTTATCAGGCATGCCAACTACAGCCATGGCCCAAGGGAACCCAGATACAGTTTGAGTTGCTGCTTCGGAAGGTGCAAACCATAAATCTTAGTGGTTTCCATGCAGTGTTAAGCCTGCGAGTAGGCACTCTCCAAGAATTGAAGCTTGGGAGCCTCTGCCTACATTTCAGGGGATGCATGAAAAAGCCTGTATGTCCAAACAGAAGCCTGCTACAGTGGTAGAACCCTTATGGAGAACCTCTACTAGTGCAGAGAGGAATGTGGGGCTGGAGCCCTCACACAGAATCACCACTGGGGTACTGCCTATTAGAGCTGTGAGAAGAGGGCCACCATTGTCCAGACCCAGAATGGTAATCCACTAGCAGCTTGCATCCCATGCCTAAGAAAGCAACAGGCACTCAACACTAGCCTGTGAGAGCAGCTGCAGAGAACCCTGCAAAGTCACAGGGACAGAGCTGCCCAAGGCCTTGGAAGCTTACTATTTTCATGAGTATTCCCTGGATGTGAAACATGAAGACAAAGATTAATTTTGAGCTTTAAGATTTAATTACCGTCTGCTGGGCTTTAGACCTGTATGGGACCTGTAACCCCTTTCTTTTGGCCAATTTCTCCCTTTTAGAATTGGAGTACTTACTCAATGCCTATACTCTCATCATGTCTTTAAAGTAGCTAACTTGTGTTCCATTTTAGAGGCCCATAAGTGGAAGAACTTAGCCTTGTCTCAATGAGACTTTTGACTTTTAACTTTTGAGTTAATGCTGAATGAGTTAAAACTTCAGGGGTTATTGGAAAGGCATGATTTTATTTTGCAATGTGAGAAGGACATGAGATTTAAGAGGGGTCAGGGGCAGAATGATATATGGTTTGGATCTGTGTCCTCACCAAAATGTCACGTTCAATTGTCATGCCCCAGTGTTGGAGGTGGGGCCTGGTGGGGAGTGATCATGCAGGTGGCTTCTCACAAATGGTTTAGTTCTATCTCCTTGGTTGCAATAGTGAGTGAGTTGTGAGATCTGGGTGTTTAAAAGTGCATAGCACCTCCCCCTACCCTCTTCATCTTGCTTTGGCCTTTGACAACATGCCTGCTTCTCCTTTGCCTTCTGCCATGACTGAAAGTTTCCTGAGGTCTCCCCAGGAGCCAAGTAGATGCCAGCAGTATGCTTCCTGTACACCCTGAGGAACCAGGAGCAAATTAAACCTATTTTCTTTATGAATACCCAGTCTCAGGGATTTCTTTATAGCAGTGAAATAATGAACTAATACAATTTGTTAATACCAAAGAGTGACAATGAAGAATCAGAGTTGGGGATTGGGAAATATTTGCTGATGACATTTTACCCCTCTGCTGTATGTTGTATGCTTGATCATAAAAAATGTTTACACTTAAAAATTATTTTACTTCATTATTTGTATTAGTATTTAAATTGGAAACATGTACATGATACTTCAAATTCACTCATTTGTATTCCATATGAGCTTGAGAAAAATGTGTATGCCAATATTTCAATAGCAGGGTTTTAAATATGTTTATTGGTCCGAGCTTGATAATTATGTTATCTAAATTTTCTATATTCATCTTTTAGTTCATGATCTATTAGTTCATGAAAAGTGTGTGAAAATATTACCATATAGTGACTGATTTATTAATTCTGACATTTTTTACTTGATATGATTGAGGATATACTGTTGAGTATTTAATATGTGGATAAATACATATTTTTGACAATTTATTCTTTCTATCATCACTGAATAATTATTATTTTTCCTGAAACTTCTAGCATTAAAATTCATAGTTAAATAAACAAAGCTGATTTTTGTCATATATGTGAAATGGTTGGAATTCTCATATATTGCTGGTGGAAGTGTAAATTTTATAACCACTTTGGGAAGCTATATATTTGAATGTAACAACTAAAATCGAATATATGCATTCCTTATGACCTGACAATTCTACTCCCAGGTGTATACTCAATGTGCACATGTCTACTAAGCTAATGTATGTAAGAATATTCATGGTGGCATATTTTATAATATCCTCAAACTGGAAACATTCCAAATATCCATCAACAGTAAATGCGGTATACACATTGTAGTAAACTTATACAACCAATGTTACATAGCAATAAAAATGAATTCAAACACGTGGATGAAACCTACAAACTTAAATGTTGAGTAAAAAAGCAAACTCAAAAAAATACTTGCAAGCAATACTAAACCACATGGAAGTGAGAATAATATCCTACCTTAGGGATAACGATGAGATATTGCCTGAAAGTGTGTATGAGCAGTATTTTGGAAGCTGGCAATTACCCTTTCTTTGACTTTGCTAACAGTTACACAGTTTTTTCTTTATGGTAATCCATTTATTATTACATAAATTTATGTTTTGTGTACCTTCTTGTACATTTAGAATACTTGATGATAACAAAACAAAAATAGGCCAGGCATGGAGGCTTACATCTATAATCACAGCACTTTGGGAAACCGAGGCAGGCAGATAACCTGAGGTCAGGAGTTCGAGACCAGCCTGGCCAACATGGTGAAGCCCCATCTCTCTCTACTAAAATTATAAAAATCGGCTGGGTGTTGTGGTGGGTGTCTACTGTAGTCCCAGCTACTCAGGAGGCTGAGGCAGGAGAATCATTTGAACCCGGGAGGTGGAGGTTGCAGTGAGCCAAGATCACATCGCTGTACCCCAGCTCGGACAATAGAGTGAGGCTCTGTCTCAAAGAAAAAAAAAGTAAAAATCAAGTTTTCAAGAAATAGGAATAGATGAATTCTTTTAAACCACAAAATATATTTATCTCTCTTGCCAAACCAGTATGATTAATGAGAAAACAATAGAGCATTTCTCGTTAAGTCAGAAACAGGAAAAATAGGCTCGTGACACTAATTTTTGTCAAAAAATAACCTTTTACTAGAGGCACTATGCAATTGCATTTGGGCAGGAGAATGGTATTTGAGATTTCAAACATGTTGAAAGGAATAGATAAAACTTTTCAGCTTGCATAGATTCTATAATTTTTACATGTGACATCCAAGAGAAAACTCTAAAAATTTAACAAGGCTAGTTACTGAAGTATTAAATTGGCAGAGACATCAATAGCTTTTGTATATATCAGCACCAGCCATTTAGAAGATAAAATAAACATCACCGTTTACCATAATAACAACAATACAAATCAAACTTCTAGGAATATAGTAAAAAGAAAAGTAAAAGTTATATTCACAGAATATTTTAAAGCTCTACTGAAAGACACAAAAGATTTGAACAAATGAAAATAAATAGAATATACTTGGACAGGAAGACTCTATATCACAAAGGACTCATTTTTCTGTAAGTAATACTATGTTAATGAGATCCTCATAAAAATGCTATCTTTGTTCTTTTAATTCCATGGTTCATATGAAAAAAAATAGGCAAATAGTAAAAACTCAGAAAACCCAGAAATAGAAAAAAAAAATAAGAAAAGGACTGTACTTCTCAGATATTGGTATACATTTTAAATTTTGAAATTTAAAACACAGTATACAGTTTCATTAGTAAACAGACTGGTATAAAATAATAGAAACTCCAAAGATTGATCAAAATATGTATGGGTCTTACTGTAATATAATATTGGTATCTCGAATCAGGTAGGGGAAAGTTATAATTACCCAGTAGTTTTTTTATTTTATTTATTTTTATTGAGTTGGAGTTTTGTTCTTGTTGCCCAAGCTGGAATACAATGGTGAGATCTCAGCTCACTGAAACCTCCACCTCCCATGTTCAAGCGGTTCTTCTGCCTCAGCCACCCAAGTAGCTGGGATTATAGGCACCTGCCAACCATGCTCAGGTAACTTTTGTATTTTTTTGTATTTTTAGTATAAACGAGGTTTCACCATGCTAGCCAGGCTAGTCTTGAACTGCTGACCTCAGGTGATCCACCCTCCTTGGCCTCCCAAAGTGCTGTGATTACAGGCACGACACCACGTCCAGCCCCAGTAGTCTTAAGACAACAGAATTAGCCCTTTGAAAATTAATTTTGATTTCTGCCTCATATTGAAAAGGTATCTTCTAAACAGGCCAAAGCCAAAGATTTAATTGACAGAAGAGTAAATATTTTTAAATACTAGAAGGTCATGGAAAAGATTATTTATGATCCTAGAGAGGGGAAGATAGGCCTTTGTCTCAGAACTAGAAAAGCATAACAGAATAAACTGATAAATTATTCTAAATATCTCAAATATTGAAACCATGATTCTCAACAATAAATATGAAAATGATTATGTCCGGAGCTGTATTTTGCCCATCAGAAAATTGTGCAAATAACAAGAACTAGATAGATTAAAGTTTAGCTTGTTAGGAGAGATGAAACAGGACAGTCACTTTCTGCACTGGGAGAATTTGTCAATTCTCAGTGAGCATGGCCTGAACATTAGGCATAAACTAAGCAGAATGGCTCAGGTGAGGAAAGAGAGAAAATGGAGTTAGTTATGGTTGTGAACCCTAACGTGGCAGACTATTACTTAGGGGAGCCTCAAATGCACATCTGCCTTTCCCCAGGAGAAATTTGTTGACACCTGTCATAGAATAGAAAGCTGGAGGGCTGGGTCTGAACACCTAAAAAAGGCAGAGTAAAATCTATGGTCTTGTGATCCTTAGGAATCAAAGTCTCATTAGAAGAGGAACCCAAGTCAAATATACAAAGCCTCCTTCTCTCTTAAGACATATGCTAGATTCTGAAGATTTGTGGATGGAGTCTAAGGAGTGAAATTCAAGACCTCCACGGGGCAAAAATGATTCTTCTGGAAATGTTTATCGCTGAGGAGACAAAAATAACAAAATTCAACAAAAACAAAGAGTAGGGTAATGCCCAAGGGAAAGGACAAACTGAAATGAAAGGAATCTTTCTAAAACTGCAACTCAGTGAAACAAGCCTAATCCCTGATTGGTTGAGTTACCAGAGTATCATCTTATTTGTCGTCTTAGCCATCTCAGGCTGCTGTAACAGAGTACCATTGACTGGGTAGCTTATAGACAATAGACATTTATTCCTTACAGTTCTCGAGGCTGAAAGTCCCCGAGCAGTGTGCCAGCATGGTTCTGGTGAGGGATCTCTTCCAGGCTGCATTCTTCAGACTTCTTGTATCCTCATGTGTTGGAAAGACAGTAAGTTAGCTCTCTGGCCTCTCCTTATAAGGACGCTAATCGCATTTATGAAGCCTACACCCTCATGACCTAATTAGCTTCCAAGGCCTCACCTCTTAATATCATCTCATTGTGTATTAGAATTCAATATAGGAATTTTGCACAGAAACAAACTCTCAGTCCATGATGCTTGCCTGACAGAGAAATCATTTGTGTTGAAATGTAACATTACTATGGGGTCTTCAGTCCTCTTGCTCACATATCTGACATAGAAAGAAAAATTAGAAAACATGTGGGGCAGGGAATTATGATCCATTGTCGAGAGAAAAAGCAGACAATACAAATAATCAAAGACCACAGTTCTCCTAGGTGTTTCCTAGTGAAAGACTGGAAGATCCACTGGGATTATGATGCTGGCCCACTGATGCCTAATAAGGGATTCTTCTAATAGACAAACATTGCTTACTGATTTCCATCACTATGACTGAAGCTTTCTCAGAATTGTGCTCCGGTCTGAAGTGCTTCCTACCTGATTCTTTCCTCTTTCCCTTAACAGGAGCTACACATTCATTGCAGTCTTAAGTCTCTCCCTGTTGACTCTATTCTTCACAAGTGTCTCCCTCAATAAATATCTTGCACACCTAATTCCATCTGGGCATTGGTTTCTCAGAGGAGCCAAAAGGCATAAATTGTGGAATAAATAATCTGTTGCTATGCTTATTGGGAGCCCAGTATAAATAGGCCAAAAATGTCAAACTAATTTTAATGCTAGTCTAAAAAAATCTTAAACAATGAGCAAATCTTCTATTTTTTTTTAAAGACATTTAAGCTGGTCTGAGTCCAATTACATAACGTACTAGCTATTTCTGATTCTTCAAGCCATTGCTGTGCTCTACATTTTAAAAATCTGTAAGCTTTCTGCAATAGATATGAGGACCAGTCCTTCAGAAATTAGGTGTTGAAGGTGAGCAATACAGTGAGCAGTCTACTCACATCATATTTGGCAGAATACAATTCCCAGTACCATATAATTGAATAGCTCTAGCCTGCCTGACTGAAATTCCCTTGGAGCTTAACTCCACGCTGTTCATTTTCTTTCACCATCTGTTGATAACAATATGCCATCACTCTCTGGGGCTACTGGCCTGCAACCCAGTGGTTGCTACCTTCCAGAACTGCATGAAAACATTTCCAGAGATCTAGCCTTAGTCTCAGGAGATACACAGAAACAGGGGCACAGACACACCAGTCATCCTTAATTATAAAATCTGTATTGCTACTCTAGAGTTCCTAATAGTCCTTCCCAATCATACTTTATCAGCTATAGCTATACATCAGCAATCAATTTAGTGACTTAGCTAGCACACTGGTTCAAACTGGCAAATCAGACACAATTGTATTGCTTTTCCAAAAAATATTACGGGATATTGGCTACCAAAAGGCTCATGCAAAACCAAAAGAAATGTTGAATTTTAAAGGCAGATCCTCAAGTCCGTCCTTCTATGTCAGAAATGTGCTTCTGGACCAGAAAAGACGAAGTCTCTAAGTGAGATTCATGGAGTTTCTCAGACAGAGCAGAGCATTTAAAGAGAGCTGTGCAGTTTACACTATATTCTCTGGGGAGCCATGCCTCATGGTTCCTGTGTCCTATTTACTAAAGGTAAAAAGAGAGATTCTGCTAAAGGCATTTCCAACATCAGTCCCTTCATCCTAGCAAATGTCATTAATCAATTGTACCAGAAGGTCCAGTTGACAAGGTGATTAGACTTGGTCACCTGCCTTCTTTTTTGTCCCCTAGCGCCATGTCCTTGCAAACCACCTCCCTATCAGTCATGAAGGGATCAAAGGCTAACAGGTTTAATTCATTCCCTGCTGATTACAAGATGTAAGAATAAAAAAATAGAAAAAAGAAATCCAAAGGAAATTGCTAACAGGGGTGAAGAATAGCTCTTATAATGATATAATAGAAGACCATTAATTAATTCATTAGCAATCAGAGGTAGAGTGATCTATTAAAAACATATAAGACTTGATTTCATACGTGGGACCTAGTGCTCTCTTGCTCTCTCTCTTAAAAAAAAAAAATATTTTCTTGTGTTATGTAGCCTCTTTGGGCTTCAGATCCTCAACAAAATGGTGAAATGGTAATAAAATTTTCCATGGAAATGCTCTGAAGACCTAAATGAGATAAGTTATGTGAGGGTGCCTGGTACTTGCTAGAAGCAATTAAAATATTATATGTTCATATTTACTTTTTTCTATTACTTTAAAAAATAGAAGAAAATACTTTTTAAAGTAATTTTTCCTTTTTAATGGACAGAACACAAACATCCCAGGTATCTGCTATCTGTTCTTATGTGCTTTACCTGTTCTCAGATTCTCAAAATTGATATTATATTCCCTTGGGGAAATTTTAATTGCTCTTTCTGACCACAGAAGTTTAAGGACTAAAGAGGTCAGGTGTCAACCCCATAGCAGAATATTATTTTAAAACTAAGTTTATATGGTTCTTTTAACTAATGCTATTTCTCTAAAAACAAGGACATAAGGAAAATCACAATTTATAAATTAGGAGTTAGAGGAAAGTTCAAATAACTAATTAGCTTCTTTCTAGCTCTTTCTCCTTTTGGACAGATAATAGCAATATTTGTGTGACATAATACCACATGTTAAAGCTATATCTAAGAAGGCACTTCTCTCAGGATATGCAAGTTTCTGCTAAATAATATAGCCTAACTCTTTCTCAGTGAAATGAAGCAAAATCTCATTTGCTATCACTGATAAATAAAAGTCAGACACTAATGTCACTCAAAGCACTGTGGAAAGATCTTCAACCAGACAATTGATCTCATGACATATAATAGCGTCTGGAGAGATGCTTCCTAGGGTGTGTCACTTTGAGAAGCAAGCAGTTTCACTAGGTGTGTGTGTGTAGCTATATTTTATGACATTGCTCATTTAATTAAATTTTTTATCAGGATGTTAGGGATGCTCTTATAAAGAAGGAAAATAGTTCATACTGCATTATCCTCATCTAGCATGTCTATGACTTCTAGCACAGATGTGCACAATGTTGTGATTCATTTTGTCTGCATAAAACAAGTTTATTTTTAACCCAGTCCTGCCAACAGTGATTTTGCCTTAACTTCAAGCTACAGTGAACTTGCAGTTGTTTTATTTTATTAGACTTTTACTATTTTAAAAATGAAAATTATTTAATAGGGCCCCACAAAATTGAAAATCTTATATTTCTTTTTCAGAGTCCTTACACACTCTACTGACTTCAAATTATTGCTTTCCCACCAAGTGATGTTCTTCTAATAAGTGTACCATCAACCTCTTAGTTAACTGTAGAAAATGAATGTCATGATGAGGAAGTCATGTTTTTCAGGAGAAATGAGACTAGAATATGTCAACAATTTGGGCCTATGGTTGAAGCCCAGTGCTTTTTTGTTTATTTTAAAATTAATAGACTATTTTTATAGTAATTTTACAGAAAACTGAGCAAGTAGCACAGAGTTCCCATATATCCCCTCTCTTTCTGACTCAAAGAGTATTATTTTGTATTAGTGAGGCATATTTGCTAGATCTAATGGATAAATATTAATACATCGTTATTTGCTAAAGCCAACGAGGTACATTAGGGTTCACACTTTGTGTTGTACAGTTATATGGGTTTTGAAAATGTGTAATGTCAAGTATCAACCTGCACAGAATCATACGGAATAGTTGCACCACCCTATAAACATTCTGAAACCCACTTACTTATATGCCTGCTTATCTCTTCTGAACCCCGGACAACCACTGATTTTTGTTTATTTCTAAGTATCTTCTCTAATTAAAAAAAAAAAAAACAACACTTTTTAATTTTGGTGGGTGTATAGTAGCTGTATTATTTTTGGGCACATGAGATGTTTTGGTACAGGCATGCAATTTGAAATAACATTGTGGAAATGAGGTATTCATCCCCTCAAGGATTGATCCTTTGTGCTATAAACAATCCAATTGTACTCTATTAGTTATTTTAAAGTATACAATTATGTTATTAGTGACTATTGTCACCTTGTTCTATCAAATACTAGGTCTTAGTTACCCCTTCTGCTTTGGGTACCCATTAAATATACTCAACTCATCCTTACTCTTCCACTACTTTTCCTAGTCCCCGGTATCCTTCTACTCTATAGCTACATGAATTCAATTGTTTTCATTTTTAGATCCCACAAATACGTGAGAACATGCCATGCTTGTCCTTCTATGCCTGGCTTATTTCACTTAACATAATAATCTCTGGTTCCAGCCATGTCATTTGAAATGACAGGATCTCATATTTTTATGGCTGAATAATACTCCACTGTGTATAGTTCCCACATTTTTATCCATTCACCTATTGATGGACACTTAAACTGTTTCAAAATTTTGGTGATTGGGAACAATGGTACAAGAAATACAGGAGTGCAGATATCACATAGATGAACTTATTTCCTTTCTTTAGGGTATATACCCAGCAGTAGAATTGACAGATCATGTGGTAGCTTTGTTTTTAGTTTTTGGAGGAACATGCACACTGTTCTCTATAGCATTTGGACTAATTTACATTCCCACCAACAGCATGCAAGGGTTTCCTTTTCTCCACATACACACCAGCATTTGTTATTGCCTGTCTTTTAGATATAAACTATTTTAACTGGGATGAGAGGATATCTCATTGTAATTTTGGTTTACATTTCTCTGATGATCAATTAAGTTGAGCACATTTTCATATACTTGTTTTCATTTTTATGTTTTCTTTTGACAAATATCTATTCAAATCTTTTGCCCATTAAGAAAATTCAAATTCTTAGATTATTTTCCTATAGAGTTGTTTGAAATACTTATATATTTGGTTATTAATCCCAATCAGATAGGTAGTTTGCAAATATTTCCTCCCATTCTGTGGACTGTCCCTTCACTTTGGTGATTGTTTCCTTGGCTGTGCAAAAGGTTTCTAAGTTGATGTGATTTCATTTGTCCATGTTTGCTTCAGATGCCTGTGCTTGTGAGGTGTTGCTCAAGAAATTTTTGCCCACACCAATGTCCTGGAGATTTGCATCCTCATGTTTTTCTGTAGTAGTTTCTTAGTGAGGTCTTAGATTTAAGTCTTTATTCATTTTGATTCAATTTTTGCATATGGCTAGATATAAAGAGTCTAGCTTCATTCTTTGCATAGGATACTGAGTTTACCCAGCATAATTTATTAAAGAGATTATCTTTTCCCAAGTGTATGTTCTTGACACCTTTGTCAGGAAGGAGTTTGCTGTAGGTGTGTGGAGTTGTTTCTAGGTTCTCTATTCCATTCCATTGGTCTGTGTATCTGTTTTGATGCCAGTACCATGCTGTTTTTGTCATTATAGCTCTGCAGTATAATTTGAAGTCATGTAATGTGATTCCTTCAGACTTTTTCTTTTGCTTAGGTTAGCTTTTGCTATTCTGGGTCTTTTGTGGTTTCATATAAATTTTAGGACTGCTTTTCTATTTCTGTGAAGAAATTTATTGGTGTTTTAATAGGAAATTACATTGAATCTGTTGATTGCTATGAGGAGTATGGACATTTTAACAACATTAATTCTTCCACTCCATTAATATAAAATATCTTTCCATTTCTTGGTATTTCCTTCCATTTTTCTCATCAGTGTTTCATAGTTTTTATTATAGAGATCTTTCACTTCTTTTGTTAATTTCTAAGTATTTAATTTTATGTGTGGCTATTGTAAGTGGGATTAAATTTTTTTCAGATTCTTCATTGTTGGCATGTGGAAATGCTACTAATTTTTGTACGTTGATTTTGCATGCTGCAGTTTTATTGAATTTATCAGTTCTAACCCTTTGTGAAGTATTTAGATTTTTTCAAATATAAAGTCATATCATCTGCAAACAGGGATAATTTGGCTTCTTTTGAATTTGGATTCCGTTAATATCTTTCTCTTGTCTGATTGCTCTAACTAGAACTTTCAGTACTATGTTGAATAGCAGTGGTGAAAATGAGTGTCCTTGTCATGTTCCAGATCTTAGAGAAAAGGTTTTCAGTTTTCCCCATTCCATATGATACTTGCTGTGGGTCTATCATATATGGCTTTTACTATGTGGAGTTACCTTCCTTCTATCCCCAGTTTTTTTAAGGTTTTTATCATGAAGGGTTATTGAATTTTATCAACTGCTTTTTCAGCATCAATTGAAATAATCATGTTTTTTGTCCTTCATTCTGTTGATATATCACATTAATTGATTTGCATATGTTAAAAAGTCTTGCATCCTACAGATAAATCCTGCTTGGTCATGATGAATATGATGAATGATCTCTTTAATATTTTGTAAGATTTGATTTGCTAGTTTTTGGGGGGCAGTGATTTTAGCATCAATATTCATCAGAGATATTGGCCTGTAGTTTTCTTTTTTTTTTGATGTATCTTTGGTTTTGGCATTAGGGTGATAACGGCTTTGTAGAATGAGATTGGGAGTATCCCCTCCTACTCTATTTTTCTGAATAGTTTTAGTAGGATTGATATTCTTTTTTAAAGGTTTGGTAGCATTCAGCAGTGGAGTCATCATATCCTAGTCTTTTCTTTACTGGGGGACTATTTATTATGGCTTTAATTTCATTACTTGTTGTTGGTCTATTCAGGTTTTAGATTTCTTTTTGATTCAATCTTGAGAGGTTGTATGTGTTTACGAATTTATCCACCTCTAGATTTTTTCCATTTATTGGCATATATTGCTCATAAGAGCCACTAGTGATCCTTTGAATTTTTGTGGTATCAGTTTTAATGTGTTGGCTTTTATCTCTGATTTTATTTATTTGGATTTTCAATCTTTTTCCATAGTCTTTCTCCTCAAGCAGAAAACAAAGGGGTCTCTTCTGGACCCATGAGCTATGCAATCTGGGTTTTACATAGGGCTGATTCTAGCACTTCTTCACCCACCCTAACTAATGTCACAGTAAGTCACTTGCCCTCTAGTCCAGTGTCTTGGGGCCCAGTTCAGCACTAGGACTCTCCTAGGAGTTGCAGTCCTTGTGGCCTAGACTGCCTTTCAAGTTTATTTAGAGTCCCAGAACACTTCCGTCCATGGTGGCAAGGCTTGTGAGAACTCAAATTATGAGTGCTGGGATTGGCAATTTTCCTCTGACTAGGGCTGGTTTAATGCTCCTTCCATGGGTGGATTTCAGCTGAGCTTGGTCCAGCTTTTCTTTCTGCTATAACAGGGCAAGTCTGAGTTCAATGCCTCACAATTACTGTGTTCTCCTTCCCCAAGTGTACAGAACCTCTCTCAGCACCACACTCCTGCTGCTGCTTGGGGATGAGGGAGGGGTGGTGTCAATCATTTACGAGATTTTTTTTCGCCTCTCCAGCGCCTCCTTCAGGGATATAACAAGTTAAAATCAGATATTGGGAGTGCTCACCTCGTTATTGGTTCCTACCAAAGTCTTTTTCCTGTAGGTGTAGATAGTTGTTAAACTGGTGTCCTTGCTGCAGAGACAATCAGTGGGGTCTTCTATTCTGCTATCTTTTTCACTGATCTTTTTAGTCTCTATAGTTTTGTCTTTTCCAGTGTGTCAGATAGTTGAAATCACACAGTGTGTTGCATTTTCGAAGTTTCTTTCACTAATAAATATGCATTTAAGCTTTCTTCATAACTTTTGTGGCTAAATCACTCATTTTCTTTTATCACTTAATAGTATTCCACTGTATGGTTATATGACAGTTGGTTTATGAATTCACCTTTAGCACTCAGAGATTTCATCACCACCAGGCCTGCTTTACAAGAGCTCCTGAAAGAGGCACTAAACACAGAAAGGAACAACCAGTCCCAGCCACTCCAAAAACATACCAAATGGTAAAGAGCAACAACACAATGAAGAAACTGCATCAACTAATGGGCAAAACAGCCAGCTAGCATCAAAATGGCAGGATCAAATTCACACATAACAATATTAGCCCTAAATGTAAATGGGCTAAATGCTCCAATCAAAAGATACGGAATGGCAAATTGGATAAAAAGCCAAAACCCATTGCTATGCTGTATCCAGGAAACCCATCTCACATGCAAGGATACAAAAAGTCTCAAAATAAAGGGATGGAGGAAGATTTGCCAAGCAAATGGAGAGCAAAAAAAAGTTGCAATTCACATCTCAGATAAAATAGACTTTAAACCAACAAAGAGGAGTAGATCACGAGGTCAAGAGATCAAGACCATCCTGGCCAACATGGTGAAACTCTGTCTCTACTAAAAAAAGAATACAAAAATTAGCTGGATGTGGTGGTGTGTGCCTGTAGTCCCAGCTACTCTGGAGGCTGAGGCAGAAGAATTACCTGACAGGAGGCAGAGATTGCAGTGAGCCGAGGTCATTCCACTGCACTCCAGCCTGGCAACAGAGTAAAACTTCGGCTCATATAAAATAAAACAAAACAAAAGAAAAGAAAAGAGACAAGGAGGACATTACATAATGGTAAAAGGATCAAGGCAACAAGAAGAACTAATGATCCTAAATATATATGCACCCAATACAGGAGCACCCAGATACATACAGCAAGTTCTTAATGACTTACAAAGAGACTTAGACTCCCACACAATAATAGTGGGAGACTTTAACACCCCATTGTCAATATTAGACGGATCAATGAGACAGAAAATTAACAAGGATATCCAGGACTTTAACTCAGACCTGGACCAAGCAAACCTAATAGACATTTACAGAACTCTCAACCCCAAAGCCACAGAATATACATTCTTCTCAGCACCACATCACACCTACTCTAAAATTGACCACATAATTGGAAGTAAATCACTCCTCAGCAAATGCAAAAGAACAGAAGTCATAACAAACAGTCTCTCAGACCACAGTGCAATCAAGTTAGAACTCAGAATGAGAAAGTAACTCAGAACTGCACAGCTTCATGGAAACTGAACAACTGGCTTTTGAATGTTGACTGGATAAACAATGAAATGAAGGCAGAAATAAAAATATTCTTCGAAACCAATGAGAATGAAGACACAACCAGAATCTCTGGGACACATTTAAAGCAGTCTCTAGAGGAAAACATATAGCAATAAATGCCCACATGAGAAGCAAGGAAAGATAAAAAATCGACACCCTATTGTCAAAATTGAAAGAGCTAAAGGAGCAAGACCAAAAAAATCTCAAAACCTAGCAGAAGACAAGAAATAACTAAGATCAGAGCAGAACTGAAGGAGATAGAGATGCAATACACCCTTCAAAAAAAATCAATAAATCGAGGAGCTTGTTTTTCGAAAACATCTACAAAATATACAAACCACTAGCCAGGTTAATAAAAAAGAAAAGAGAGAATAATCAAATAGATGTAATAAAAAATGACAAAGGGGATATTACCACAAGTCCACAGAAATACAAACCATCATCAGAGATTATTACAAACAACTCTATGCCAATAAACTAGTAAACCTGGAAGAAATTGATATATTCCTGGACACTTGCCTCCTCCCAAGCCTAACCAGAAAGAAGCCGAAACCCTTAATAGACCAATAACAAGGTCTGAAGTTGAGGCAGCAATTAAGAGCCTGTCACCCAAAAAAAGCCCAGGTCCAGATGGATTCACAGCCGAATTCTACCAGACATACAAAGAGGAGCTGGTACCATTCCTTCTGAAACTATTCCAAACAATCCAAAAAGAGGGAATCCTTCCCAAATCATTTTATGAGACCAACATCACCCTGATACCAAAACCCGGCAGAGACTCAACAAGAAAAGAAAACTTCAGGCAAATATCCATGATGAACATAGATGTAAAAATCTTCAATAAAATAATGGCAAACCCATTACAACAGCACATCAAAAAGCTTATCTGTCATGATCAAGTAGGCTTCATCCGGGGATGCAAGGCTGGTTCAACACATGCAAGTCTATAATCATAATTCACCACATAAACAGAACCAAAGACAAAAACCACATGATTATCTCAATGGATGCAGAGAAGGCTTGTGACAAAATTCAACAGTGATTTATGCTAAAAACCCTCAATAAACTAGGTATTGACTGAACGTATCTCAAAATAATAAAAGCTATTTACAACAAACCAACAGCCAATGTTGTATTGAATGGGCAAAAACTGGAAGCATTCCCTTTGAAATCTGGCACTAGACAAGAATACCCACTCTCACCACTCCTATTCAATATAGTACTGGAAGTTCTAGCCAGAGCAATCAGGCAAGAAAAAGAAATAAAGGGTATTCAAATAGGAAAGGAGGAAGCCAACTTTTCTCTATTTGCGGATGACATGATTGTATATCTTGAAGACCCCATCCTCTCAGCCCCAAATCTCCTGAAAATGATAAGCAACTTCAGCAAAGTCTCAGGATACAAAATCAATGTGCAAAAATCACAAGCATTCCTATACGTCAATAACAGACTTAAAGAGAGCCACATCAAGAACAAACTACCATTCACAACTGCTACAAAGAGAATAAAATACCTGGGAATACAACTAACAAAGGTTGTAAAGGACCTCTTCAAGGAGAACTACAAACCACTGCTCAATGAAATAAGAGAGGACAGAAACAGATAGAGAAACATTCCATGTTCATGGTTAGGAAGAATCAATAACATGAAAATGGCCATACTGCCCAAAGTAATTTACAGATTCAATGCTATCCCCATCAGGCTATCAATGACCTTCTTCACAGAACTGGAAAAAACCACCTTAAACTTCCTATGGAACCAAAATAGAGACCGCATAGCCAAGTCAATTCTAAGCAAAAAGAACAAAGTGGAAGGGATCACACTACCGGACTTCAAACTATACTACAAGGCTACAGTAATCAAAACAGCATGGTACTGGTACCAAAACAGAGAAATAGACCAATGGAAGAGAACAGAGGCCTCAGAGGCAATACCACACATCTACAACCATCTGATCTTTGACAAACCTGACAAAAAGAAGCAATGGGGAAAGGAGTCCCTGTTTAATAAATGGTGTTGGGAAAACTGGCTAGCCATGTGCAGAAAGCAGAAACTGGACCCCTTCCTGACACCTTTCACTAAAATTAACTTCAGATGGATTAAAGACTTAAACATAAGACCTAACACCATAAAAACCCTAGAGGAAAATCTAGGCAAAACCATTCAGGACATAGGTGTAGGCAAGGACTTCATGACTAAAACACCAAGAGCATTGACAACAAAAGCCAAAATAGACAAATGGGACCTAATCAAACTCCACAGCTTCTGCACAGCAAAAGAAACAGTCATTAAAGTGAATTGGCAACCAACAGAATGGGAAAAAATTTTTGTGGTTTACCCATCTGACAAAGGGCTGATATCCAGAATTTACAAAGAACTAAAACAGATTTACAAGAAAAAAACAAACAAGCCCATTCAAAAGTGGGCGAAGGATATGAACAGACACTTTACAAAAGAAGACATACATGAGGCCAACAAACATATGAAAAAATGCTCATCATCACTGGTCATTAGAGAAATGCAATTCAAAACTACATGGAGATACCATCTCATACCAGTTAGAATGGCGATCATTAAAAAATCTGGAGACAACAGATGCTGGAGAGGATGTGGAGAAATAGGAACACATTTACACCACTGGTGGGAGTGTAAATTAGTTCAACCATTGTGGCAGAAAATGTGGCAATTCCTCAAGGACCTAGACATAGAAATTCCATTTGAGCCAGCATTCCCATTACTGGGTATATATCCAAAGGATTATAAATCGTTCTACTATAAGGACAAATGCACACGAATGTTCATTGCAACACTGTTTACAATAGCAAAGACCTGGAACCAACCCAAATGCCCATCAATGATAGATTGGACAGGGAAAATGTGGCACATATACACCATGGAATACTATGTAGCCATAAAGGATAATGAGTTTGTGTCCTTTGTAGGGACATGGATGAACCTGGAGACCATCATTCTCGGCAAAGTGACACAAGAACAGAAAATCAAACACCGCATGTTTTCACTCATATGTGGGTGTTGAACAATGAGAACACATGGACACAGGGAGGGGAGCATCACACACTGGGGTCTGTCGGGGGGAAATAGGGGAGGGACCACAGAGGGTGGGGAGTTGGGGAGATATAGCATGGGGAGAAATCCCAGATATAGGTGATGGGGAGGAAGACAGCAAATCACACTGCCGTGTGTGTACCTATGCAACAATCTTGCCTGTTCTTCACATGTACTCCAAAACCTAAAATGCAATTTTAAAAAAAGAACATTTTGGTTGCTTCCAGGCTTTGGCAACTATAAACAAAGCTGATAAGACATTCTTTTGCAGGGTTTTGTGTAAACAAATATTTTCAATAAATTTTTGTAAATATTTTGAGCACAATTGTTTGACAATGTGGTAAGCTTATGTTTAATGTTATAACAAACTTGGAAACGGCCACACAAAGTAACTATTCCAGTTTCTATTCCGAAAAACAATGAATGAGAGTTCTTGTTACTCTCTATCCTTGCCTGAAAAATATATTTGGTTCAATATATATATGTATTTACCCATGTATGTATTCAGACATTTTGCTCATTTTTAATTGGATTTTTTTCTTCAGTTTTAAGATTTCTTTTTATATTTTCAGTACATATTCTATATCAGATAATGTGTTTCACAGTTTTTTTCTCCTAATCTGTGGCTTGCCTTTTTATTCTATGAACCATATCTTTCACAGAAAAAAAAAATTAATTTTAATGAAGTCCAATTTATCAGTTATTTCTTTCACGGGTCATATTTTTGACATTGTATCTAAAAATCATCACCAAACTCAAAGTTACCTAGATTTTCTTTTATGTTATTTTCTAAAATTTAATTTTGTTTTTCACATTAAGGTTTATGGTCCATTTTGAGTTAAATTTTATCAAAAAATATAAAGTCTGTTACTAGATTCTTTTTTGTTCCAGGTATGTGACAGTATTTGTTGAAATGACACTTTTTTGACAACGACCAATCTACGAGATTTGTATGGGTTCATTTCTGGATTATTTTGTTTTATTGATTATTTATCTTTTTTTGGTTTTGCCAGTGCCAGACTATCATGTTAATTACTGTCTATTTTAAGTAAACCTTGAGAACGCATAGTGTTAGTACTCTGACTTCTTTCTTCAATATTGTTTTAGTGCTTCTGGTCTTTTGCTTTTTTGCATGAGTTTTAGAATCAGCTTGTCAGTATCTGTACAATAACTTGAAAGTTTCAGTGAGATTGCATTGCACATAAAAATCAGGTTTGGAAGAACAGAGACAAAACTGAATCTTCCTTCTGTGAACACAGAATCACAGAATATGTTTCCATTTATTTAGCCTTTGTAGCTTTCCTCAGCATTTTGTAGTTTTCCTCAGATAGATCTTTTACAAATTTTGTTAGTTTATATTAAAGTTTTTCATATTGTGGGGGATGCTAATGTAAATAATAATTTGCTTGTAGCTTCAGATTTCATGTATTACTGGAATATAGAAAATGAACAGACTTTTGTATATTGGCCTGGTATCCTGCAACCTTTTTATAATTGCTTGCCAATTCCAAGAGTTTTTTTGGCACGTCAATTCTCTCAGATTTTCTATGATCTTGCCATTTATGAACAAAGACAATTTTATTTCTTTCTTCACAATCTGTATCCTTTTTTTCTTCATTTATTTAGCTCATTGCATTAGCTAGGATTTCTAGTATGACGTTAAACAAGAGTGGTGAGTATATACAAAATAAAAATCTAGTTTGCCAACTTTAAGCTGTACTTTTTTGTATGTGCCCTTTATTAAATTGAAGATGTTCCCCTCTATGCCTAGAATGATGAGAATTTTTATTATAAATTGGTGATGAATTTTGTGAACTTTTTCTGTATCTAATGATATCATTGTATAATTTTCTTTTTTAATCTGTTGATATGATAGCTTAACATTAATTGATTTTTAAATATTGAATCAGTGTTTTACACCAGAAGTAAGTCCCATTCAATTAAGATACACAATTATTTTCATATATTGTTGGATTTGGATTCAATATTATATTTTATTGAGGATTATAATATGGACAGGAGGCAGGGAAATACTGGGTGAGAGAGGGTGGTTCCCCAGCAGAAGCCCCACCCTCAAGCCTGGAAACCCTATGGCCCTAAATGGAAAGAGACATTCCTGTTTTTTTTGCCCAAATATTGCCTTTTTCAAGACTACTTTGGCCCACTGTGTCCTCATCCTGTTCCTATAAAAACCCTAAACCCTAGCTTCCAAAGCAGAAGAGTGGCAGGGTGGCAGAGCAGCAGAGCAGCAGACCAGTGCCGCAGAGAAGGAGAGAAGAGAAGGAGCGTCTGAAAGTTGGGAAGAGTTTGGTTTGGGACATCAGATAGGAGATGGGCCACAGGGGGCCCAATTCCAGGGAAACATCATTTTCCCACTGCATCCCCTTTCCAGCACTCCATCCATCCTGCTGAGAGCCACCTCCATCGCTTGATAAAATCCCTGCATTCACTATTCTTTAAGTCTGTGTGATCTATTTCTTCTTAGACACCAGCAAAGACCCAAGTACAAAGAAGGCAGATGTAAAAGGCTGTTACCCTGACTCTCCACTGTGCTGGTTTAATACTTCACCATCTGTAAGCAATTGCTAAAAAAGTATTAATTGTAACACACCCTAGGTTGGGGCCAGAGCACAAAAGCACCCGCCCCAACTCCTGCACCTGCCTGTTTGCATGCTCCCCCTCACACAAGGGGTTTGAGCTCAGGTCAGCCAGCTAGGCAAACAAGCCACCCGCCTCCCTGCTCCCCCATCACAAGTTGTACAAAGCGGTCAGGGAACTCTCTGTCTCAATTAGTGCATTCACATTTATGAGAGACATTGGCCTTTATGGTATGTCTTTATTTTCTTTTGATATTAGGGCAGTGCTGGCCTCATAGAATGAATTAGAAAGTGTTCCTTTTGTTTGTTTATTTATTTATTTTTTTTGCAAGAAATTGTGGAGAGTTAATATACTGTTTTACTTAAATGCTTTATCAAATTCATAGTGAACCCATCTGGACCTGGTGTTTCTGTTTTGGAAGATTATTATCTATTCAGTTACTCTAATAAATATAGTCTTATTTGAATTATCTATTTATCCTCATGTGAGTTTTGATTGATTGTGCTCTTCATGAAATTGGTTCATTTCATCTAACTTGTCAGATTTGTGGGCCTAGAGTCTTTCATAATTTATTTTCCTTTTGCCTACAGGATTAGTAATGTTGGCTACTCTTTCATTTTTGAGAAAGGTAATTGGTGTCATTTTTCCTTGGTGAGATGCTAGTTTTACCTTCTAACTTTTTTGTTTTCTCACATACATACAGACACATGCACACACACACATACTTTCTATTCTCCAGAGAGAGAAATAGAAATGCATATTGTGCCAGACTGTTAGTCCTTCTACTTTTGCCGGCAAACAATGGGAATAATATATGAAAAGGAGCTCACTTCTTCACTGTTATCAAACCCAAATGTGTACCATGTAGAAATCAAGAGAATAGCAACTACAAGGCTTTTGAAGGCCTCCTTTATACTCAAAGCAACAAATGGAAAGTAATTTGCTTTTTTCATAAATGTCTAAAACTTCCCAAGATGAAACTTCACTGTATTTTGCAGAGAAATAAATTAAATTATGCCACATTAGTCACAAAAATATAAAATAAAATAAATAAATATAAAAAATATATAAAATATAAATAAAAAAGTGTGAGGCCAGATTTTCAAAACCTATCCTCTGTCAATACTTCTTTGTCACTTGTGATAATTTAACCTCCATTGACCCGAGTTCTGAGTTCCAAGAAAAAATGTGAAACTAGTAGAGTTCTTGTTTTTTAGTGAAATATAAAATAAACAACTCTTTTGTAGATACTGGAGCTAGGCTACTTTTTAGCACATTAAGTTATTTTAATGGTGTTTCCTATTCCTAACTTTAGAGTTCTGGTGAAAGAAAAAAAAATTGTCAGTCAGCAAGTTATAAAATCATTTTCAAAGCTTATTTGAAAGTATACATTATCATTATAAAAGTGGCATATGTTATGAATAAATCAATGAATAAATATTGATAAACTATATTGATTATATGTCCAGAATTCTGTACTACTTATATGTGATTTTCTGTCATTAGTGAAGCTGGTGGTTATAAATCAGTCACAGGGAGGGAGGACAGGTGCCTTAAGGTCATTGTCTTGACTGATGCACTTTTGTTATCAGTATTTGTTATCGACAGTTGCAATATAAGGAACTATTAGATAAATCCCCTTAAATCACTTCTAGAAACACATTTTCTTCAGGTGATTTTGGAATGATCTTTGAGCAAAAGCCTCTTAAATACATTTAAATAGACTGATTAAGAGCACAGAATATATGTTTAACACAAACAATATGGGTTCAAAAAAGCTTTCTGAAAATCACACAATGGTTATGATTAATTGCATGCATACAAACATCCTCTATGAATCTTTGCATAAATTAGAAGTGGCTTACCTAAGTTCTTTATACTATATTTAATCTTATTAATTCCCTTTGTATAGGTGTATGAGAAATGGTAGGCTTAATACCCCTAGACCCTAGTCAAAGATCATATCAGGCATAGAATATATACTTTATTCAAGTCATTCTTCATCACCATACTTGTCAAGAGCATGCCCAAGAGGTTAACAGAATTTGCAATACATGGCAGGAGAAAGGTGAAGAGATCTAGAAAGAAAAGAAAGAGAAGAAATGGGAAGAAAGAAATGATAATAACAAGAAAAAAAAAAAAACAGCTTTAGGAACTGTGGCCCTTTCTTTGGGGAGTAGAGTCAAATCTCCCATTTGATTCTTAGTAGGTTTCCTTGTGTGAAATGGGAAGGAGACTGGGACTGGTGGGAGGGGTTTGGAGGGCACATGAGCAAAGCACGAGTAAACTGTTAGGGGAGGGAAACATTTCTTGAATGAGATGTTATAGATTGCAATACTATTTATGTTGGATCTAGAGTTTATTTGAATTTTCAGCCCTGAAAAAATGTTTCTAATTTCTACACTGTCAGAGAAAAAGTCCCCATAGCATTTTTTAAGTCCCAATTTACATAGTCGTTTTTTATATGTTTTCAACAGTCTGTCAAACTTCTGACAGCTGCAACGTTTCTCCTCTGGAACACTGGAAAGGCACTGTGTTGGAATATCCTGTTGGTAAATTAGTGAGCTATATTAGAATTCTGAGAGAAATGAGAGCAAATTTCTTTGCAGCTGCACATACGGGGCTGGTGATTAAGGGCATGAAGCGCAGGTTTAGGATCTCTGGAAACAAATCCTTCTCAATGTCAGATAAGTCTAAGCCAATCTTACCCAGAAAGCACTTAACAATTTAGTGCCTGGAGGTCACCTTAGATTAGTAAAAACAGTATCTCTCAGAAGCCTGGGTATTCACACATGCACACACACACACAGTTATATTTTATTTTAATATGTAGACAAGGTTTAGGGTAATTTTTCTAAGACATTAACAAGGACAAGTGAGCTGATGGAGACTAGGAACTGGGCCAACAACCATCACATATTCGTGGAGGTCCATCTATTATCTGGTACCATCAGAACTCTTCATTTTAATTTATTTTTATTTTTAAATTTTTTTAGAGACAGGATTTTATTCTGTCACCCAAGCTGGAGTTCAGTGCAACACAATCATGTCGCACTGCAGCCTCAAGATCTTGGGCTCAAGCTGTCCTCCCACCTCAGCCTCCCAAAATGTTGGGATTATAGGCACGAACCACCACACCTGGCTATCAGAACTCTTTACAGCAGTACACATGGGGAGTCTTAAATGCATCAGAATTTGAATTTGGAGATACAGGGAATCTCCCAAGAGGAAAGGAATTGGACATTCAACCTGGCTTCCAGGGTGGGTCTAATTGGCATGACCAGCACTGCCCCACCTTCATAGTCAGTATTCTACTACACTGGACAACGGCAGCTCACTAACTACTGCCTGCAGGACCCATCTGGCCCATTGCCTGTTTTTGTATGGCCTATGAGCCAAGGATGGTACTTACATCTTTCAGAGTTTTTAAAAATATCAAAGTAAGAATAATATTTTATGACATAGGAAAATCCAAATTTCCATAAATAAAGTTTTAGTGGATAACAGCCATATCATTTGTTTGCATATTGTCTATGGTGTTGCTTAACCATTGTAACGCAGATTTGAGTAGCTGCCACAGAGACCATATGGCTTACAAAGCCTAAAATATTTACTGTTTAGACCTCGTATAATTTTCCCAGGACACTGTAATGATTGGCTAAAAACAATTTTGTAAAACAAGAGAAATTTATTCTTTCACTACCCCAGAGGCTAGAAGTCAAAATTAGCAGAGCTGTACTCACTCCGGAGATTGTAGGAGCGATTCCTTCCTCTGCCTCTTTCAGCTTCTGGTGGCTCCAGGCATTCTTTGGCTTGTTACTCTATCACTCCAACCTCTGCCTTGTTCTTCATATTGGCTTTCCACCGTTCATTCTCCTGCTCAAACACTTGTCATTGGATTTAGGCTTTACCAGATGATCTCATCTTCAGACCCGTAATTACATCTCCAAAGAACTTTTCCTGAAATAAG
Source organism: Sapajus apella (assembly GCF_009761245.1). Lineage (NCBI taxonomy): Eukaryota > Metazoa > Chordata > Mammalia > Primates > Cebidae > Sapajus > Sapajus apella. The sequence goes on from NW_022436958.1 coordinate 3,793,150, forward strand.
GTAACACTTACAGGTTTCAGATAATTATAACTTTGGGTGGACCACCATTCAACCCACTAGAGCCATTTACAAAAAAGTTTGCCTAGAATTTTGAGCCAGTTATGGGAAAATGGCAATGTATGAGAGAGAGGGTAAATTGCGGAAACTTTTATATTTTGCCAGTGTGAGCTTCTTTTTTATGCAAAAGGGACAGGAAATTTCTTTGTACTTGGATAATCTTTGTAGACAGTTAAGGGGATGCTATTTGGAAAACTGAAATTCATTCCACCTATGCATAATTCCTTTTCTTTGTAATTGTTATTACTTTAATACTTTTAGGAGAAGAGATGGTATTTGGTTACATGGATAAATTATTTAGGTGTGATTTCTGAGATTTTGGTGTACCCATCACCTGAGCAGCGTACACTGCTACCCAACGTGTAGTCTTTTATCACTCATCCCACTTCCTCTCTTCCACTCAAGTCCCCAGAGTCCATTATATCATTCTTATGCCTTTACTTCCTCATAGCTTAGTTCCCACTTATAAGCAATAACATACAATGTTTGCTTTTCATTCCTGAGTTATTTCACTTAGAATAATGGTCTCCAACTCCATCCAGGTTGCTGAAAATACCATTATTTCTTTCCTTTTCATGGCTGAGTAATATTTCACGGTGTATGTGTGTGTGTGTGTGTATATATATATATATATATATATATGCCACATTTTCTTAATTCACTCATTGATTGATGGGCATTTAGGTTGGCTCCATATTTTTGCAATTGCTAATTGTGCTACTATGTACAAATGTCTTTTTGATATAATTACTTCTTTTCCTCTGGGTAGATACCCAGTAGTGGGATTGCTGGATAAAATAGTAATTCTACTTTTAGTTCTTCAAGAAATCTCCATACTGTTTTCCATAGTGGTTATACTAGTTTACATTTCCACCAGCAGTGCAGAAGTATTCCTTGTTCACCACATCCACGCAAACATTTATTATTTTTTTATTTGTTGATTGTGATCATTCTTGTGGGAGTAAGGTAGCATTGCATTATTGTTTTGATTTGCATTTCCCTGGTCATTAGTGATGTTCTGCATTTTTTCAAATCTGTTGACTATTTGTATATATTCTTTTGAGAATGTCTATTCATGTCCGTAGCCTAGTTTTTGATGGAATTATTTCTATTTGCTTACTGATTTCTTTAAATTCCTTGTAGATTCTGGATATTAGTCCTCCGTTGGATTCATAGTTTGTGAATATTTTATCCTGTTATGTAGGTTGTCTGTTTACTCTGTTTAGTATTTCTTGTGATGTACAGAAGCTTTTTAATTTAATTAAGTCTCGTCTTATTTATCTTTTTATTTGTTGCATTTGCTTTTGAGTTCTTGGTCATGAACTCTTTGCCAAAGCCAATGTTGTATTAGTCTGTTATCATACTACTATAAAAAACTACATGAGATTATGTAATTTATAAAAAAGATGTTTAATTGATGCACAGCTTCATATGGCTGGGGAGGCCTCTGGGCACTTACAATCATGGTGGAAGCAAGGCACACCTTACATGTTGACAGGAGTGTGGTGGGGAGAGCTACCAAACACTTTTAAACCATCAGAACTCATGATAACTCATTCATTGTTATGAAAACAGCACGGGGGAAACCACTGCCGTGATCCAATCAGTCTCCTCTCTTGACACATGGGGATTACAATTCATGATGAGATTTGGGTAAAGACCCAGAGCCAAACCATATCATTCTGTGCCTGGCCCTTCTGAAATGTCATGTATTTCTCACATTTTGAAACTATTCAACAAGTCTCTAAAAAATTCCAAACTCTCCCGCATCTTCCTGTCCTCTTCTAAGCCGTCCAAACTGATCCAACCTCTGTCCATTACCTGGTTCCAAAGTTGCTTCAACATTTTCAGGTATTTTATAGCAGCACCCCAATTATCTCTGTACTAATCTTCTCTATTAGCCTATTTTAACACTTCCATAAAGAACTGCCTGAGACTTGGTGATTTATAAAAAGGAGGTTTAATTGTCTCACAGTTCTCTATGGCCAAGAGGCCTCAGAAAATTTACAATTATGGCAGAAGGTGAAGGAAAGTCAAGGCATGTCTTACATGGTGGCAGGAGAGAGAGAGAGAGTGAAACTGCCAAACACTTTTAAACAGTCATGTCTCTTGAGAATTATTTCACTATCATGAAAACAGCAAGGGTATGGTTTGTTCTTGTTTCTCTAGTTCCTTGAGGTGTGTGGTTAGATTTTCAGACTTTTTGATGTAAGCATTTAATGCTATAAACTTTCCTCTTAGCACTGCTTTTGCTATATCCCAGAGTTCTTGATAGGTTATGTAACTATTATTGTTCAGTTCAAATAATTCTTAATTTTCCATCTTAACTTCATTGTTTGCTCAAAGATCATTCAGGAGCAGGTTATTTAATTTCCATGTGTTTGCATTGTTTTGAGAGTACCTTATGGAGTTGATTTTTGATTTTATTCCACAGTGGTAGGAGAGAGTAGTTGGTATAATTTTGATTGTAAAAAATTTATTGAGAGTTGTTTTGTGGGCTATCACATGATCTGTCTTGGAGAATGTTCCAAGTGCTGATGAAAAGAATCTATATTCTGTAGTCATTGTGTAGAATGTTCTGTAAACATCCTCTATGTTCTGGGGTAGAGTTTAAGTCCATTGTTTCTTGGTTGACTTTCCAACTTGATGACCTGTCTCGTGCTGTCAGTGGAGTACTGAAATCCCCCACTACCAATGTGCTGCCATCTATTCCATTTCTTAGGTCTAGTAGCAATTGTTTTGTAGATTTGGAAAGTCCAGTATTAGGTGCATATCTATTTAGGATTTAATATTTTCCTGTTAGACTTTCCTTTTATCATTATGTAATGTCTCTCTTTGTCTTTTTTAACTGTTATTGCTTAAAGTCTCTTTTGTTTGATATAAGAATAGCTACTTGCTTTTGGTTTTCATTTACATAGAATATTTTTTCCCACCCCTTTAGCTTATGTTTATGTGAGTCCTTATATGTTAGATATGTTAGGTGAGTCCCCTGAAGACAAAAGATACTTGATTGATGGATTTTTATCCATTCTGAATTTCCATTTCTTTTAAGAGGAGCATTTAGGTCATTTACATCCAATGTTAGTATTGTATTGAGATGTGTTCTATTCATTATGCTAGTGGCTGCCTAAATTCCTTAGGATTTTTTTCATTGTGTTATTTTTTTTTTAAGATCCTGTGAGATATATGCTTTAAGAACGTTCTATTTTGGTGTATTTCAAGGTTTTTATTATTATTATTATTATTTATTTAGAATTTCTTTTGGCATTTCTTGTAGTGCTGGCTTGGTAGTGGTGAATTCTCTCAAAATTTTTCTGAAAAAGACATCATCTCTTCTTCTTTTATAAAGCTTAGCTTCACTGTATACAAAATTATTGGCTAATAATTGTTTTGGGTAAGAAGGCTAAATATCCCATTCCCTTTTGGTTAGTAGGGTTTCCACTGAGAAAATTACTATTAATCTGATAGGTTTTCCTTCATGGTTTAACTGATGCTTTTCCCTCACACTTTTTCAGATTTCCTTTGTCTTGACTTTAGATAACCTGATGACTACATGCTTAGGTGATGATCTTTTTGTGATACTCTCTATGTTTCCCAGATGTTCTCTATGCTTCTTATACTTGGAAGTCTACATCTCTAGCAAGACTAGGGAAATTTTTCTCAATTATTTCCTCAAATAAATATTCCAGACTTTTAGATTTCTTTTTCCTCAGGAACACCAACTGTTCTTATGTTTGGTCCTTTCACATAATCACAAACTTCTTGGAGGTTTCATTTTTAAAAATTATTTTTATTTGGCTTTGTTAAACTGGGTCAATTCGAAAGCCTTGTCTTCAAGCTCTGAAGTTCTTTTTCTATTTGTTTGATTCTATTCTTGAAACTTTCCAGTGTATTTTACACCTCTCTGAGTCTTTCATTTTAAGAAGTCATTATGTCTTTTTTTCACGATATGTATTTCTCTGGAGAAGTTTCCTTCTGTATCCTGTAATTTTAAAAAATTTCTTTTTTTTCCTGCTGTTCTTTTATGCTTTTTTTGTGTAGCTTAACAATCAGCCTCTGAATTCTTGATCTATCAATTCAGAGATTTCTTTTTGGTTTGGATCCATTGCTGGAGAGCTAGTGTAATCTATTGGGGGTGTTATAGAACCTTCTTTTGTCATATTATCAGAATCGTTTTTCTGGTTCTTTCTCATTTTGTAGACTGCTTCACTGGAAAGATCTAGAAGTCAAGCTCTGCTGTTCAGATTTGTCACATGGGGTTATCCCTTGATGTAGTGCTCTCCCCTTTCCCTTAGAGATGGGGCTGCCTGAGAGCCAGACTACAGTGACTGTTATTGCCCTTCTGAGCCTAGATACCCAGCAGGGCTACCGGGCTTCAGGCTGGTGCTAAGGAATGTCAGCAAAGAGTTCTGGGATATGATCTGTCTTCATTTCTCTCAGTTGTGGATACCGGCACCTCCTATGGTTGTAAGTGGCAGGGAAGTAAAGTGGACTCTGTGAGCATCCTTAGTTACAGTTTTGTTTAGTGCAATGGTTTTCTCAAATGCTGGTTATGCCAGCAGTGAAGTTGTCACATGGATAGACTCAGGACCTCTGTTTAGCCAGGGTGTTTCAGTTGGTGAAATTAGCTGTTGCTATCTTCACTGGAGAAAGGTTGCTCTGTTATGAGTTGCTGTAATGGCTTGTTTGGCCTCCATTCAGGAGGCAGTACTTTCAAGAAGTCACCAGCTGCAGTAGTAGAAGGGGGATATAGAAGGGGGATATAGACTTGCTCTACATTGTCAAAGAAAATTACTCAGGTTTCTTAGGTGATGCATGGGGCCATAGAGCTCCCAAGAGTTTATATATTTTGTCTTTGGCTACCTGGGTGGGTAGAGAAAAACCATCAGGTGGGAACAGGGTTAAACGGGTCTGAGCTTAGACTCTCCTTGGGTGGAGCTTGCTGCAGGAAAGTTTTTCAACTGTCTTGCAGTATTTTCAGCAGCAAGCCACTGCTTTCAAAGAGTCTGCAAATTCTTACAGTTTGTCTTGTATGTTACTGCAGTGGTTCTTGGAGCAAAAGTTCTCAATGTGTGTTTTCAGATGCTATTGTGTCCATCCAAGCAGGAGCTGCACGTTAGTCCTGTGTCCTATCAACCATCTTTTCCTCCGTCTACCCATACATTTTTATTTTCCAACAATAACTCTTAAAGTACACCAAATGACAGTGGATAAACAACCAAGCTAGAGGCTTGTTTACAAAAGTAATCTGAAGTTTAAAAACACCAGTAAATACAAACAATCAATATCATGTTAATCAAAAGTTTTATCTAAGCACAGAGGGTCCCCAACTTACAATGGTTCACCTTATAATTTTCCAGCCTTGAAATGATGCAAAAATGTTATGCATTCAGTAGAAACTGCACTTTGAATTTTGATCTTTTTTCTGGGCTAGCAATATGCAGCACAATACTCTCTGGTGATTCTGGGGAGATGCTGGGCAACAACAATGAGTGACAGCTCCCAGTCTGCCATGTGATAATGATGGTAAAGAACGAGTATTCCACAGTGTATGGTGTGGCCAGCACTTTATAGATAATCATAAAAAGAAGAAACTGTACAGGCAAAACTTGGTATCTTCCTGAAGAATATTAAGCCTCATCAGAAGAGAGAGAAATCGATGACCCTGTTGCTTTAGCATCCCCATCATCCAGCTATTAATTTCAGTTCAATGCCTCAAACATTCTTCAGGCCCAGTGTGCATTCAGCTGTGTACATGTATGATGAATACCCTGAATATCCATGTTTTTATATAGTATTTGATAGGTTACATAAGATATTCAATACTTTATTATACAATAGGTTTTGTGTTAAATGATTTTTCTCAACAGTAGACTAATGTATGTATTCTGAGCATGTTGAAGGTAAGCTAGGGTATGCTATGATGTGTGGCAGGCTACACGTATTAAATACATTTTCAACTTAAAGTAGTTTCAACTCATGATGGGTTTATTGGGTCTGCAACATTATCACAATGTGAGGAGTATCTGTAGCAGATCTGGCTCAGTTAAGATAACCTTCTGACAAGCACATCCTCTTTTATTTATTTCATTTTTTTTTTTTTTTTTTGAGACGGGGTTTCACTCTTGTTACCCAGGCTGGAGTGCAATGGCACGATCTTGGCTCACCGCAACCTCTGCCTTCTGGGTTCAGGCAATTCTCCTGCCTCAACCTCCTCAGTAGCTGGGATTACAGGCACGCGCCACCATGCCCAGCTAATGTTTTTGTATTTTTAGTAGAGACAGGGTTTCACCATGTTGACCAGGATGGTCTCGATCTCTTGACCTCGTGATCCACCCGCCTCGGCCTCCCAAAGTGCTGGGATTACAGGCTTGAGCCACCGCGCCCGGCCTTTTATTTCTTTTTATATGACTGTACAAATTGAATTCTTGCTCAAGAAAAAAGAGAAAGCTAGGGAAATTTGATTTCGAAATATTTAGGAATACTTAAGTGGGTGTCTTGCTGGCTTCCTAGAAATTTGGAGGTTTGAGAGATATCAGAATCTGGTGGCGTGCCTTCCTCTTATGTTCTGAGCCTATGGATATTTCTTTAAAGATTCCCTTTAAGGGGGACACACACTGAGTGTTCTACTGCAGCTAGAACAACTAGAAGACAACTAGAGCTCAGCCTGGGTCTGCAGTGTCGCTGTAGGCAGCTGGCTAGTCATAAGCCAAGAATCCTGCAGGTGGAGAAAAACAAGACAGCCATAAGCCGACAGAAACCTCTGGACTGACACCCAGGATTCTAGTTAAAGAAGCAGGTGGTTTGGATGTGTGCCTTCACCAGGGATCTGAGATTAGAGGGTGGGGAAGATATTTGGCTTTCTGGCTGATTATTGGGTGAAGAGAATAGGAGGCAGAAATGCTATCTTTTAATGGCATCAATGCAGATCATAAAGAATTCTAGGGTACAGCCACAGAATTTGGGGTAGCATCATGGAGCGACCATTGAAATGAAAACTATTAATAGTGGAGATGAAATAGATCTAAATTTTCTCTGTGGAAATCTTAATAGAGGAGAAAGGAATTCAGCCCAGCAGTTTTTTGGTACTGACAAGATTTGAATGACAACTCAAGGGCTTTATAATCCATCTCCAAAAAGATGACAATTTAATATAACTATGAAGTAATAAATACATAAATGGGTACATACATGAACACATATAGATATAAGCATGTCTGTATATTTTTATACATATATACATACATACATAATAACCATGTAAATACAACTGTTGAAATGTATATGTAACAGAACTATATAGGTAAATATGTAAGTAAATATGGTTAATAAATGTAATTCTAAAATCTACTGAATGGAAGGAAATTACAACCTTTCTGTTATGGGATTGTTTTGGAGAAGGAGTTGGTAAGACAGATGTGTGATGAAATTCACTGATCATCTTGACGTCCCAGGCCAGGTGATCTTGACCAATTACTGTGACAAGTCTTGACTATTTTGGTTGTTATTTTTGGCATATCAGTATAATGAGACCATTAGATGTAAAGATAAAGATAAGTATAGACTATTTACTTGGATCAGGCTTAAGGACAATAAAAAAATCTAAAATAAATGCTTTGATTAAGATGCGGTATTCTATAAAGGAATGTAAAGTGGATTGATTTTAGTGGAATTATGTGCATGTGAATTAAATATTTTTTCTTCTGAATCTAGATTTATTCTTCTTTCTGTCTAAATATTATTTTTTCAACAAGACATATATCTTTATTTCTTATTTAAACATTTGTTGCAAGGCATTCAGGATCTGAAATCATGGTTCTAGAGAGATGCAGACATGGTCTTTCTATTTTGTGCTGAAAAAAAGCATGTGAAAAGCATCTGAACCAGGCTAGTTGTGTTGCTGTCTGGGCTGTAGTACAATTGTCTCTGCCCTAGTGCCATTTAAAAGTGAATAACCTAGACTTCTGAAATGCGCAATTGTTCCCCATCCTCGGTCAATGCCACACTCTTTTGTTGAAAATAAGATGATTTCATTTGAATGAGTGGTCTTTTTGTCATTCTTGGGCAGAAAAGTAGGCATGATTCAGATTGCGATAGGAAAATATTTTCTTCCGTACAGTGTCTAGGAGAAGTGTACCCTGCTTCTTGGGAACAGGGATTTGGAAAATTCCTAGTGGTTGGAGTGAGCAGGCCCAGCCACATCGAGACAGATTGAAATGATAAATATATGTTCACCAAATCAGAAAAGGAATCTTTTTAAATTGCTTCTGTTATTAGAAAAATTGTAGAGGTCAAAGGACAGCCAGCTGGGTATGTGGATAAAGTAGTTGATGAGCAGGCAGAATGGAGCAAGAAAAGAGAGGCTGCTAGTGGGAAGTATGAGAAGTGAGAGTTAGTAAGAAACAGATGGTAAAGAGTATTTAAGGAATACTGTCTTGGTTTGTATTGGTTTTGACATTTTTAAAGAAAGGCCTGCAAATATATGAGTATGATTAATAAGTTTCATTTGTTGCTTGTGCTTCTGTGAATGTGTAAATATGGAGGGACATGGGGTTTATGCTTAAGTTGGAATAGCAAAGGACCCATAATTATTTGGATACATATGCAATTTACAGTTTCTTGGTTAGCTTGCTTGCTTGATAACAGTAGCTTTAACTGGGAAGAGGTACAGTTTTCCCTCTATTTATATAGAAAATTATTTTACTTTACTAGATTAAAATAGAGCCTGATGAGGGAAGGGTTCGAACAGGTTAAATTTTCAAGGAGGCTGTATACAGTTGATGAGATTCATTTGGTGAGTGAAGCTTTTGACAAGCGGCAGAGAATACTTGTGCAATAGGATGCTTTTGCTCAATGTATGCCTTATCTTTAGTAAACCCTCTTAAAGCTTCATTGGGCTTCCTCTTGAAGACAAAAAATAGCTAAGTTCTGTGTCATGTTGGCATGAAAGTGAGAAGGTGGGTCTGAGATGAACAAAAATGTTCCTCTTAGCTTTAGGAACAAAAACAAGGAGATTAATAAGAAATTAAGTTAAAGAATTCAGCGAGAGTATGTGTTGGACATGAAATTTGCCCAGGTTGCAATATCAACGGATCAAAGCAAGATTATCTAAATTGCTAAAAGGCTAAAATAGGCCTTAGAGTAGAAAAATCCTTAGGAGTAAAAGGACATAGAGAACAGAATTTCTTGCCATAGGAGGAGCTATATGTAGAACATCATCAGTTCAAACAAACAGTAAAATAATTGACATTCTCTGACAGATAACACCAATAATGAAAAATAGAGCAGCAGGACCCTAGGTATTACGGAGAATACATTAGTATCCTGGTCAGTCAGTGACTACATATATGGTAAGCAAGTAATTAATGGCTTAGAAAGTAAGAAGTTGAAAATTCAAAAGTAAATAAAGAAGGAGGTACATGGCACAAAGTAATTTTGTTTTAGAAGTAATAAACTGATACATCAAAATCCAGACACTTCTCACTATCTTTGCAAATATCAGAAAGAGGCTTCTGGATCATAAGAATGTTTGTTTATCTTGAACATGAGCCAAATAGTAGCAACAGATGGGAGAAGATTATGCATGGAAAAGGAGGCTGGGGACTCAGGGACATATGTTTGTTGTGAGAAAATGCTGTTGCCCATGTACAGAGCCTTCTCCAGAGGGATCTGGAGATCAGGACAAATCTATCACACACAGAATCCCTCCCCTATCATTTTTATATAGTTGAACTTGGATTGAATTACACAGCTTTTTCCCTTAAAAGAAAAAAAGGAAGCAAGAGCCTCAAAAAAAGCAGCTCATAATTTCAGAAAGTATGGCAGAGTGGTAGAGATTGTATGGACTGATTGTAATAATAATAAAGCTAATATTTCTTAAATAATATATGCCAGGCAATGTACTAAACATGCTATACATGCATTGTTTCACTTCATGATCATAATGAACTTGTAAATAGATAATAATAATATCTTTATTTTGTGCAAAAAGGGACAAATATGGAGCAGTAAAAGCACTTTGCCCAATTGTCAAAGTTATTGAATATTTATTATATGTCAATAACTATTCTAAGAAATTATCATACTTTCGGTCACTTAATTCTTATTAGATGCTAACTTTGAGTAGTATCATTTCCATTTAAAATATAATACAAAATAGATAGGTTTAAAAATCCAATTAACACATCCTAGAGTCCCTATATTTAACTTTTGAACTAGGCTGCTCATATTTTTATTGCTCATGAGCCTGACTGAAGAAGACACCCTCAAATCTTTGTGTGCTGTTAATCAGATCATGAATTTCAGACTCCTTCCACAGTATGACAACTAAAGAGGTTGTCATATAGTGAAGAATAATGGAAGCAAAACCTTGTAAATAAATTATTATCCTTACATATTTACAACTTTTATAGTATTATAAAATAGCAATAGGTAAATAAAGGGACAATTCATGAAAAGTTAACTGATTTCTATCTTGAAAAGTATAAAATTTATTCTAAAATATGACCATTGACTTTTTCCAAGACTATCATGAATAATATAAAATTTTTGACTGTACTTTATAAAATATATAGAAATATATTTTTCTTAGTAGAAGGCTAGAAGGTGTGGTGCTCACATTTTAGTTTGCATTTCTTTGTAAAATTTTCATTAATCTCCAAAAATATAAAATATGACGTTTTTCATTGTGTCAAAATTAAAGCAGTGTGCAAATATAAATATATATAAAATAAATGCCACCCCCCACACACAACAACTTTATGCTAGCTTCCAGTTCTCTAGATTAATTTATAATTTACTTCATGAAATCCAAAGACTTGAACTTACTGTTGTAGTTCATGTAGAGGTACTGATGTATTTCTTTAGATAGAATGATATGAACTTGTGCTTTGAATAACAACAACAAAACACAAGAGATGAAGGCAAGGACCTCTAGGCATTTACCAAAGTCAAAATATCTTTAAAGTGTCTTCAAGGCAAACTTCAGAAGCAACAGATTTTATTTTAATTGTTGATTTTTTGTTGCCATACAACTTTTTAAACTATGGATAACAATTACTCCCACAAATTAACAAATATCTTACTGTTTAACAGATGTACTTTCCTGAGGATTCCAGTCTTATTAAAAGAGTCAGATGTTGATATAGAGCTATAAAATCATTAACTATCATTTCAGGCCTAAGGTCAGTACGGGTAAAATTATACCTGTACGTTGATGTTTTCCTAGTCTACCAACATCCTGAATATTTCTGCAAAAGATACTCTATAAATTTTTCTCCTCCTCATTTATTTCAAAACTAAAACATTTTCTAACACCAGAAAAGTAATGTAGTGGAAACTGAGACACAGGGCAAAAGCACGCTTCACTCAATCATTTATTCTCCTTGTTTTGGACAACTGATTAATATATTTATAGTCCCTGATAAAAACCTACTCTCTACCTATACTCCCCTAGATATACATGAATAGTTATCAAATACCATTAAGTCAAATTTGTCAACACACTGGCCAGTTATCCTGCTTCCTTGCTCATCGACGAATGAGTTACTATGGGAACAGTGGCAGATCAATGAAGAGCCCAGTAAAGATATTAGACTTTAACAGGGATTCCTAGCACTATGTCCCTGAGAACATGTTGCCTTAAAATCTGCCATTTTCAAAAACAAGACATTTAAAAAGTCATCTAAAAGCTTTGCTTTAAAAAGTATTTTTCATTGTTTTTTAAAAAAAGAAAACAGTTCTGATTAGGAAGGCTATAAAATTCTAATCAACATGTATCATACTCATATGGATATTTTGGTACACATTTAATTTGACAAGAGTGCAAAATAAATTTATGGAAAAATCTGTAAGGATAAGTCAATTACAAACAACAATAAACTTTTTCAGAACTAATAACTAATACAAATAAAAAAAGGATAAGCAGTGGAGCCAGTTCTGTTTGTGATAACAACTGGCTTGATCACAAGGGATTCTCACTTCAAATACTTGAAGCTTCTATCTACCTCTTTACAAGCATTATGTTGAGTTCCTCCCTTTTATAACATTCGACTTTTACTAAGTCTTTTTTTCTTATAAAGGATAACTGTACCTGGAATAATTAATCTACAGGGCTATTCAGTAACAACAATATAGTTGGCAATATATTGTTTACAAATGATCGCTCTTTCCAAATGGTCAAGAATAAAGTAAAAAGCTGAAACAACTAAACAATTTCTTTAAAAATGTGAAACAAATGGTTTGTATTAATGTACACCCCAACAATAGTTTTGGTATTTTGTGTCAATATTGATAAATATTACAAATACAAAAGCATATCATGGTCTGTTGTTTCAATGTCATGTGGTCCTTTTTTTCACAGTGTGTATATCAGTTTGCCTATAAAATACTATGAAAAATTCTCCTTTCTTCACTGTTGAATTCCAAGTGTCTAGCAGAGTATGTGACACATAAATGATTTCAATAAATATTAACTAAATGGATGAATAAATAACCATTCTCATTAGGTAGAAAAAATTGAAGAGAAATCAACAGAAACCAGTAATTTTTTAACGCCTACTATGTGATGTCAGGTGCTATGCTTTACGTTGTCCATCTTACCTATTCTTAGCAAGTATTCAAGAGAGTTGGGGAAGAATAAAATAAGTTGCTTAATTGTTAGCAATCAAAATTCAACGTCTCATTTTTCATAAGGCAATAACAGAAAACATTTTATTTTCATTTCTAATTCTTTCACTTTTACTGCATTTAGAAAGGTATCCTTGCCTGGCATAAAATTCTTTTTTTTAATGACTATTAAAACCTTATTTATAACTACTGTCACCATTATACTAATTTGTGTAGCATTTGAGTACCAGAACCAATGATGAATATTTTGTCAGCTAAAAAGGGAAATGTCTCATGGATTTGCAAAGGTTGTTATCTTTTTAGGGAATGATGACATATAAGAAGACATTAGAGGAGCTGATAAAAAGAAAATTTATTTATAATTATTGATTTACTTTCCTGCTCCTCTAAAAATAAAAAAGTGAGAGGAAATGACAAAAGGTTCTTTCTTGACAGTAACCTCAACTAAACATACATCTTCAAGTATTGTTTTCCTAGACTAACAGCAAAATGAACCAAGGTGTTTTGATTTTGGAGCCCAGAGGGCTTCATTCTGATGTAAATTGATTTTCATTGTGTCTCCTATTGAGAATGTGTGTCTCCAATACAGTACTTTTCCATGAATTCATTCACAGGTATTAATTAAATCTATTCAGAGTTTATCCAGAAATAGTAAATTCCAGCAACATTTACAATCTATTTGAAATGCTTTTTTACATCGCTGCTCGTTCTGAAAAACAAGATCTGCCACCATGTCAGGGACCTGAGCAATGAAATAACATGAAAAGTAGTCTTTGCTGATGTTTGGACTGAATGAGACCAACAATGCTAAAGACATCCATTTTTTTAATGACCTCAGATTGAGCTGTGATTATCTCTAAACTTGTTTCAGGTGCCGCTCCAACGGCACTTGAATCTGGTTCAATATTCCTACCTCTGACTTTGACTTTATAAAAATAAAAAATATTGGGTTCTAGGATATCCTGTGAAGGCTGACTAGTGAAATATATACACATATTTTCTTTAAAAGTTGTATATTTATTATGGAAAATAATGGAACTTATTTTTCACTGGTATGGTTTTAGTTTACTGCAGTTCAACAAATATCTTCTAGTATTTCTGCCAGGTAGGCAAGATTGGAAGATAAATGAAGCCAGACCAATGTCTTCCAAGATAGTATTTAGTTTTAAACACCACTCATATTGGTAGCTCCTTATATTTTACCCATCAGGCAAGACCATTGATTGGTAGTTTTATTGATATTTGTATTGCACTATTTTTCAATGAGTTCAGATGTCAATAAACTATAAGATTCTTGAGAATTGTATTTACTCACCATTTAATCTGAGTGCCTAGCAGAGGGCCTAGTACATAGTATGAATATACATGCGTTGATCAAGTGTCTTTTGTGGAATAACACGTGATTCTTTCTACAGGTGTTATTATTCACGAGGAGGAGAAAACAAAGCGTTCACAAAATACAGGTGGCTATGTCTTCCCTTTTGCTATTTTTAATGTAGATTTCACTAACAATATAAGAAATCTAAAAACTTATTTTCATTTATTTGTAAGTCTTTTTCTATTTAATTGCCTGAAGTATTCTTCTTTGGTTTCTTCCTGCTCACATAGTTTAATGATGTAAATTGATGAGTATTAATCATCCATCCTAGGGGTTCTTCTCACTGCTTACACATGTAATCAATAGTAGAAGGAGAAACTCTATGTTGTTGTGTTGGAATAGCTTTTAAAAATGTCAAGGAAGGAGTTCAGAAACAGAAACACTAAACAAGTCTGCCTGGCCAGCATGATAAGGAATGACTTTATACTCCCAAGCACGAATTAAAACATTAATTCCAACAGCTTTGTTGTAACAGTAGTTTATCACAAATCCTCAGTGTTCAATTTTTCAGCATTTGCCAAATGTGCTGCCTAGACATATGGTAATGATTCACTTTGAATAGTCAAATGCTTGATCTTTCTATTGCATTTTGAAATTTATATAGTAACAAAATGATTTTGATTTCCATTGGCAGTTTTACTATATCCATGAAATGTTTCTTTAGGAATCCTTATACTTCTTATTTTGAGATAAATGGCCTTCTCTATGAACATATATCTGCTGGTTATTACAGAGATACCGAACGTGAAACAGCATGTCTTTGGCACCTATGAAGAACAAAATCTAAAAAACAAAATATCTGTTGGATGCATACACATTTTTCTGTTATTTCATTTGTAAGAAAACTTGGATATTTTATTGTTCAAGATAGTCTCCACCTGTTATATAATCCCCACTTAAAATTTGCCAACAGCAACAAATTTGGTTTGAACAAAATATCTTGCTTAAAGATAGTCAAAGTCATTTAAATGAAATTTACTAATCTCAAGTGCTATAGACTTAAGCTCTTTATTCTAATATTTGGAATGGATTTATAAGCCCATCTTTAAGAAACAATCCTTATTCAATTTTGCTATTTTTCAACATGAATAACTAATGGAACTTAGATTTCTAAGAAATCATGTTGGGATACGAGTGCAGACAGATGATCTACCAAAATCCTCTCTAACTCAGAGTATTTGATTTGACAACCAGACTGAGTTGATAACATATTTCAAACACAGATTCAGAAACAATTTTGCAACTTCCAAGTGCATGGCCGGTGGTGGTGGCTCACATCTGTAATCCCTGCACTTTGGGAGGCTGAAGCGGGCAGATCACAGGAGGTTGAGAGTTTGAGAACAGCCTGACCAACACAGAGAAACCCCGTCTCTACTAACAGTACAAAATTAGCCGGGCATGGTGGCACATGCCTGTAGTCCCAGCTACTAGGGAGGCAGAGGCAGGAGAATTGCTTGAACCTGGGAAGCAGAGGCTGCAGTGAGCAGAGATGGTGCCATTGCACTCCAGCCTAGGCAACAAGAGCAAAACTCTGTCTCAAAAAAAAAAGGGAGGAGGAGGAGGGGGAAGAGGAGGAGGAGGAGGGGGAAGAGGAGGAGGAGGAGGAAGAGGAGGAAGAGGAGGAAGAGGAGGAGGAGGAGGTAGAGGAGCAGGAGGAGGAGGAGAAGGAGGAGGAGGAGGAGGAGGAGGAGGAAGAGGAGGAGGAGACAGCGAAAAGCACAAAACCCAACAATAGTTTTCACAATTGATAGGACCTACTTGTGAGACTTTTTTTTTTTAAAGAAAATGTTATATTAAGCCATAATTTAATTATGATTATACTTTCTTAAAGATAGTTGTTTTACTAAATTGTCTTATTCAAACTATCCAATTGCATAGTTTTTAACTTTTTGGAATAGTTTGTGTACATCTGGAATACAAAAACCAAAGAACAAAACTACTGGCCAGCAGCAGTGGCTCATGCCTGTAATTCCAGCACTTTGAGAGGCTGAGGCAGGTGTATCACCTGAGGTCAGAGGTTTTCGACCAGCCTGACCAACAAGGTGAAACCCATCTCTACTAAAAATTAAAATAATTAGCTGGGCTTGGGGGGAGGTGCCTGTGGTCCTAGCTACTCAGGAGGCTGAGACAGGAGAATTGCTTGAACCCAGGAAGCACAGGTTGCAGTGAGGCAAGATTGCACTAGTACACTCCAGCCCAGGCAATGGAGTGAGGTTCTGTCTCAAAAAGAAAAAAAAAAAATACTATGTTTTCTTCTCTCTAAGCCGTTTTGCATGAATTTTTTTAAATTCTTTACTTTGTAGTTGAATCTATTTTTTGCATGTTTAATGGTTTGTTTAAATTTGGTTCAACATAGCGTATTTTTGAAATCAGCCACGTAGAGGGAACAATCTCGCAACCCACCCAACATACCATATGCTTATAAGTTGAGGGAAATGGTGCAGGAGTCCATGTGAAGAATAAGCCATGTGTCATCCCTGGTATTCAAATTATCGGAGTGTCTGAAAGATTCACCTAAGTGAAGCTGAGGATTGAGGAAAAAAAAAACGATCTAGAGAATAACCTCAAATAATTGTCAATGGTGGTTTAAGATGAATATCTTTATCTTTTATGAAGAAAAACATTTATAAAAGCGAAAAAGTCCCAACCTTCTGCTTTGATAAGAAATTATATTGATAAAATAATTTACCAAAGATAAAAGTGAAAGGTACATTTTATAAGTAAGTGAAAAACAATAACATTAGTATGTGAGATGAGAAAATTGACAGAAAAAAATCTCAGTTTCTCCATTTTAACCAATGAAAACATGGAATTAAGTGATCACTAAGGTCCCCTGTTACTTTAAGACTTCATGAGAGTATGTAAGCTATTAAAGAAGCATAATTTTGTAAATCACAGAGGTTACAAAGATATCAATAACCTATGGTAGCTCCTGACTTTTCTTCTACATTAATGATGGTGGTAGATCAAGAGGATTAGGGAAAGGTGAAACAAATGCACACAGAAAATATGATCAAGGAGTTAAATGACTGAGAACTTGTCAGTCACTAAGGTCCCAGAGTTAATTAAGCCAGAGTGATTAAAAATTCCATGATATAATTACTGGTTATGGTGTAACATGTTGGGCCCAAAAAGTTAAAGAATCCAAAATGCTACCTGCCCTAGCTAACAAATTACAGAGACAGACAGAAGCATTTTTTTTCCCCAATAGTAGCTTCATAAACATGGATGTCAAGCAATTACATATAACTTAATTTTCAAGCTCATGATCATCAGTGTTATTATTCACAGAAACAGCTTGCCCGAGGATAAAAAAAATTTTATAGAATCTTGGAAAAATGAAAACATTTGGAAAGTCTTGCTTTTTAAAGTCTACGTTAGCTTTTGCTCTGTCACTCACTTACCCTCTCCATCTCCCACTTTCTCTCTTTCTCTGCGCCATATTATTCAGTGAATGCCAACTACATGCTAGGATATGAGCTCTTTGGATGACCTAGTTAAAATCGGCTTACACTTCGTCAGTTCAAAATCAAAGACCCGAGAGGCTGAGTGAGGACTCTGGAGGTCGTTTATCTCAGACCCCTGCCTTGAGAAGTCACTGTTCTAACCCATCCTAGACTGAGGTTGGACGAGTCATTTCCAAAGGACCCCAGGGTGTTACAGAAGCTGTGTTGGTGACTCAGTTCTCTGCATTCTCCTTCGCAGTCAGGGTCCAATCAAAGTTCCTGAGAGGTGGAAAGGCCACCGCACGTTTAGATGTTCTGTCTTTCAAACGTACTCGAAATGAGTTTCTCACAATGAGCGGCCACTTAAAACTTCCTAGGCTATCTGAAAATGACAGAGATTTAACTGTTTCTTTAAAGAACTAAACTTCACTTGATATATCGAGTCTTCTTTATGTTCCTTACAACAGTCAGTTAACTTATCAATCTTCCATTTTCTCTTCACATTGGGCATTTAGTGGATACCTGGGTATCATTTAGTCATTTATTTCCCAGAGTGGTGACAACTGTAGTGCAAATGAGTGAGTTATTTGTGAATTTGTCGTAAAATTTACATGAGCACTAAAATGTATTTAAACATTTTAAGGCATTAGAAATAAAGGGACATCTCTAAGTCACATAGAAGAAAAAGTAGATCAAATATTGGCAAATGATATGTTTCTCTGTTCACATGCAAATTTGCACTTGGAACTTTGAATTAAACTAATGCTTATGATGATAGGAAGGTCATGAGTAGACTTCGAATTGAGGATGTGTCTAAGTTTACTGTGGTTTCAAGACTTTGCTAATCGTAGATATCCTGGATATAATCTATTCTCCCAGGATCCAGGACTGGTGATTTGTTTTTTGGCCACAGATTTCTATAGTAATTACATTTTGAAAGATTTTACATTTATATGTGTGTATCTTTTTCTTTCTTTCTTTCTTTTTTGTCTGAGGCATCTTGTGAGAAACATCTTTGCACTTCTGATATTCTATCACAGACCAAATCTACCTCCAAATCCAGGTATTCAAATCATAGTCACCAGCAGATGCCACGGACCTCAAGAGGAGCCAGAGAAAGATTCATTATGAGTTCTTCATCAGTCCAATTGGATTACCAGTAAAATAATTCTGAGTGCACGCTTACAGGATAGTGGCCAATAATGCTAATGATGATATGTATAAAACCAGGCAGATCTTACATGAGAGGCAAACTTCTAGCTATGTGTCTTTGCTGCATATATGTCCAGTGTTCCCCTACTGATACATTAAAGGAAGAAGAAAAATATGACTTTACAACAAACATTTAGAACCTGCCTAATATCAAAAAGGAATCAATAAAATATGAATTTCATGATATCTTTTTAGAACTCAGGCCAGAGGGCCTCCCTGGAAGGAAATACCTGGGACTCATTCATGCATGAAAATTCAAGGAATCTATTTAACCTGCCTTTCTGAAATGTTGTGGCTTATCTGTAGCCTGTTTGCCTTCCATTTCTAAAGGTCTTTAAAGATTAAGTACATTATAGAGGTAGATTTCAAATCAGTGGATAAAGAGTAACATAAATAAATAATGTTTAAATTATTTAAAAAATAATACAGTATTTATATTACATATTTTAGGAGCCAGCAAATTTCGTTTTATAAAGGATCAGATAGTAAATACTTTGGAGTTCACGGGTCTCTATCACTCTTTTCAACTCTGTCATTGTAGTGTGAAAGTAGCCATAAACAATACATAAATAAACTACTATTTGTCAGGGCTGAATTTGGCTTGCTGGAAAACACGTTTGGCCTATGGGCTCTAGTTTTCCAACCCCTGCCTTAGACCACAAAATTTCAAGAAATATAAAGATTTAAATGTAAAATAATAAAACAATAAAAGTACTAGAAGAAAACGTAAGGGAAAAGTAGTATATTGTTGATGACAAAATATATTATTAATTATAATTCCAAACAAAAACAAATGATTAACTTGACTACATATAATTTAAAAAATAACAAAAGCATGAATAAATACTAAAAGGCTGAGCATGATAGCACATAACTGTAATCCTGGCTACTCAGGAGGTTGAGGCAGGTGGATCACTTGAGCCCAGGAGTTTGAAGCTGCAGTGAGCTATATTCACAGCATTGCACTCCAGCCTGGTGACAGAGTGAGACCCTGTCTCAAAAAAAAAAAAAAATGATTGAAAAACATATTTGCAATTCATACCATAGGCCAAGTGTTCCCAACCCCCAGGTCACAGACTATTATTAATCTGTGGCCTGTTAGGAACCGGGCCTCAAGTAAGTGGTGGGCAAGTGAGCATTACCACCTGAGCTCCACCCCCTCTCAGATCTGCAGTGGCACTAGATTCTCATAGGAGTGTGAACCTTGTGGCAAACTGCATATGTAAGGGATCTGGATTGTGTGATCCTTATGAGAATCTGATGCCTGATGATCTGAGGTGGTACAGTTTCATCCCAAAGCCATTCCCTGCAACCCTGCTCCATGGAAAAATTGTCTTTCATGAAACCAATCTCTGGTGCCATAAAGTTTGGGGAATGCTGATGTAAACAACAGACTGATACCTTTTCTTCATAAAAAACCCTCCTCTAAAAAAGTGAGAAAAAGATATGAAAAGATAGCTCACAGAACACAAATATAAATAGACCTTAAACATATGACTCATACTTTCAGCCTCATTCCTAGTAGGAAAATTTAAAATTAAAATGACCATGACTTACCGTTTTTTCATCCTTTGGATTAGCAAAGATGAAAAAGTTTGATAGTACATTACATTCATGAGGGTAAACAGAAACAGGAATTCTTCAATTTTCCTGATATTTGCATAAATCAATGTATATTCTATGAAGGTTAATCAATTTTTTATCTAACCTTACATGAAAACATATAAAATAATAGGCAGTTGAGATATATAGATTTCCATTGACATTTTGAAATGTGTTTGGGTTTAACTTTAAAATTTGTTAAATAAAAATCTAATGAAGCAATAAAAATTTTTATGTGGATTAGTGCATAAAGTACCCACAGGAAATTTATCCTCAATTACTTCATCACAGCTCATTGCAATTTCATGTAGACACAAATTTTTAAAGTATGGTTGGACCTATTATTTAGATGTTTTGTGAACTGATTTTTAAATTACAGCTTTCAGAACTCTGGCATCACCTAAAGACAGTGACATATTATTTCTGTTTCATGTAGTGTTGGTTAATTCATAAAGACTTTCTAATTTTCAAAGTATTTTTGACTATGAATGCTCCAGGTGGATTCCTGTATTTAAATTTCTTGTGCATTTCTACTTTTTTCAACAGTTTTATAATTTCTGATAATCATGCCCATGACTCATATTCCTAAAAACCTCTAACTAGTCACTTTTAACTTATTGTGATCACAAATACTTGGTGGGCATTCTTCGAGATAGTTTGTACATTTATCTTGATCTTACAATGTTCATATTGTTGGATGGATGTTGCAGTGAAAAAAAATATCTACAAAAATTTCAGATGATGAAGACTGGGGAAGGTTGGAGCTAAAAACAGATGTTCTTGCTTTATATGATTGGAACCTACGATCCTAACAGGCAATCCATCTTCGATCATGTTTTTAGCACTGAAATGATCAGATACATCATATGATTCAGAAACTTAAATGTGTGAAGGCTAGATTCAAGGCCTGAGAGATTGTAAGCAAAAAGTTCAATTAGAAGGCTATTATAATAATCCATAGGGAATGAAGGATTCAAAATAGGAGTTAAGAATCAGGAAATTGTTAAATTAATGCATAAGGCCATGTGAGTGTGGAGGCAGGGGTGTTTACAAGGGATTTTATTTTGCCCACTCATTCTAATGTCTCTTATATTAAGGTAACTGTACTTACTTTTTGCAGGAGAATTCTAAGCAAAGACACATTTCTCATCCAGTTTGAATAATACAGCTGTCATCTGCTTAGCACCATGGCCCTTTACTATGATAAAAAATTGTAAGCATTAATGTCACATGCTGCTCTACAGCTAGTAACCTATTTCTGCTAATTCATAGGTGACCTAATATTTCAGGTAGGCTTTTCACTTTGAAGCCTTATCATTTATACTTTCCATTGGAAAATGAGAGTTTTCACTAATCTTTTAATGAAGGTGTCAATTGCGAACTGCACAAATGCTACTTGAAATGTATGAAGGCTTTGTGGTCTTTGGGAATAAATGGTTTTCAGCAAATAATGAAACAAAATCTTTCATCTAGATGAGATGTATTGCATAAATGAAGCCAGTTGAACAAATAGACATTGCTGATATTTTTCACTTTATTAATTAGAATAGACACTGGCAACCAGTCTAGTACTCTTCTCATAGCTGCCTAAGTCAACTTGACAGTCCGAATACAAGTAATGGTTTACTTTCTTCTAACTGAATCAATTGTTCAGGTTTGCAAGAGCAGGTTTCTTATCCCCAGAGATGCTGAATGGTTAGTGGGCTTGATGTAGAAGTAATATAAGGACTAGTTGACAGGTTCACATTTGTTTCTGTGATTCTTTGCTCTGAATATGATATTCAGAGTGATCAACCAGAGCCATCACAAAAGGAAAGTTACAGGTCAGGACTCTGGGGCCAGACTCCCAGGTTTTAATGTAACTTCCTCAGTTGAAGTTTAGTTGACTGTGGACAGTTACTTAATTTCTCAACGTCTCGATTTTCTCACATGCAAATTGTGAATGACAATATTACTTCATATGATGTTACATGAATATTAAGTAAGTAAAATTCATATAAAATGCTTAGACTATGTCATAGCCCAATAGCAAGCATTTAATATGCATAGTAATTACTGATATCAGTTATACCTGGTAACAGAATTGACTAGGGTGATGGGACAGATTGCTAGCTTTTGAGATTATGTTACTTTTAGAAGAAAACCACAATTCCTGGAAATGTCTAGTTCAGGTCAGCTAAGAAGTTCATCTTAGTAGAACATTTTGGTTAAAATTTCCCTGTAGGAAATAAAATTGAGCTCATAAGGCAAGGACCACCTTGGGGGAAAAGGTCATTTACTTCAGGAGCAATGATGTTCATATCTTCTAAGATGTGTTTCATCCCACTTTACAAAAGCTTTTTGTTCTTATTTTGCTACATGAACCCCGAATGCAGAATCTATTCTTTGTTGTGACTATACTCAGCTGGTCATGCCACCAGCTCAAACCAAAGAGAGATTCTGACTGCTCAGAAAACTCACTGAATAGGAAGACCAGAACCAAATAATATTTTGGCCCTATTCTTCACATATTCTTCGTAATAAGTAGTTCATTTCTTCTTGAAAAACCTTCACAAATCTTGCTCTTTTCATTTGGTCGGAGGGAAAAGAAACTTTTATTTCAGTACTTTTTTTTTTTAGGTCAAACAGCACTATAAAGAACCTGAGAGTTTAAAAAATAATTTAATATTGAACAGAAAATGAACTCTCGGCAAAGAGCGTCTATAGGAATCCCCAGAGGTCATTAAGGAACCACAGTTGCCTGACATGTACATTTTCTTTAAAAGGTTTTCTATTTTATAATAAGAATATTCGTATTCATTATTCCATGAACTCTGCTACTGTTCTGCCTTTGTATAACTTCAAATTCACTTCTGTTGTGAGTTCATGAGTTTTATAGTAAGCTTTAACTAGTCATGCTAGTTGAGACAGAAGAGAATATAGAAAATGAGTATCTTCATATCTCATTTCAAATAATAAGTTTTTCTCCCAAAGTAGGCAGTGCTATGGCTGACCCATGCCATAACTTTATGGGAATTAAAAATGGAAATTTTCCAAGCAAGAATCAGAACCAATACCAGAGTATGCAGAACTTCCACTTGTCTCTTAAGTGACCTTGTCCAGTGTACAATTTATTCAACTGTGTGTTACAGCTTGACTTTGAAGAAAATAAAATTTTACTTGGCAATTATACTTGGTAACTGGACAGTAGAGGCAAAAATAAAGGTGATCCTAGGAAACTAATTCACATTTTACTTTGTTTAAATATCAGTGCAACAAAATTTAAAAAATTCAATGGTTTAACATTCATAATCCTACCATCCTCTTTCAACTATATCTGTTTTGTATATTATATTAAACATTTATTACACTTACTATAGTCTCACATAAATACGCATATTAATTTTCTTTTATAGTAGCCATAAATATTTGCATGTTCCATATAACCGTATTCATTATCTTTTCAATGACTGAAAAACATACTGTTTTTAGTAAATTTTTTGTGGTGTTTTATGATTTAATTTTTTCTTAGTTTTTGTAACCTTATTATCAACAATTACCTTTTTATGCTGTAATCTCAAAGTGCTGGTATTTCAGTGAAATTACCAAAATTTCACTCTCTGAAATTTTACATGTGTTATTCTCTCTGGAAAGGGTTTCCTCTTGTTCTCCTGTTGATTCCCATTTTTTTGTTCCAGAGAATCCTGCTGATCCACCATGTCTTAGCTTTTAGGTTATTTACTATGGTAGATAATGTCACTTAACCAATAGCCAAATGTTAAGTAAAGGTTAGACTTTACTAGTAAAAATCTAATTTTACAATGAGTATGGGCCCTCCACTAGTGCCAGAGTATGAATCATTATGAGATTTACTTAATCATGGAAATCTTATTCCCTTATGTCAAAAATTCACTTTATCATCCTCTCATTAATAAGGCCTATGACATCATTCATTCTGGCAAAGGCACTAGTGTATTCTCATGATAAAAAGAGAAAACTGGCCAGGCATGGGGGCTCATGTCTGTAATCCTAGCACTTTGGGAGGATGAGGCAGGAGAATCACTTGAGGCCAAGAGTTTGAGACCAGCCTGAGCAACAGAGCAAGACCCTGTATCTTAAAAAACAAAGAACAAAAAACAAAACAAACAAAAAAAATTAGCCAGGCATGTTAGCCCATGCCTGTAGTCCTAGCTACTCAAGAAGATTGCTTGAGTCCAGAAGTTTGAGGCTTCAGAGAGCTATGAACACACCACTGCACTCCAAGCCTGGGACAAAGTGAGACTGTGTCTCAAACACAAAGCAAAACAAACAAAAGACAAAGAAGGCAGAACTTCTCGAGGAGAACATCTATGGTCTCACTCCATATGTTTTTCCTTTGGATGTGACAGGATGGACCTGCAGCAACCATCTTTACCAAAAATTGAAAAGCCTGTATACTTAACTGGTGGAGTAGCATGGTGGAGTAGAGTAGGGGAACAGAATGACATATTTGATGGCATCACTAGGTTCTGATGACATCACTGGGCTTTGGTTTTAAATTTGATACTGCCTACCACCTGCCCTGTTTTATAAGTTAATTGAGCATATTTATTTAAAATCTTTGTTTTGCATAACTAAACATTTTTATTTGTAAACCACTGCTAATCAGATAGTCTATTATTGATAGTCAATTCTATCTAACTTTTTCACTTTATTTGTAAAACCTGCTCTAGACACACATATCTCAGCTGGGTGCCACTTCTAGGTGATTCAATAGCAGCGGGTTCATCCACTATTAAAGATGATATCAGAAAATATTACAATTGTCTATTCTTCTAAATTAATAAATTACAATATGTTATGTTAGTGTTAGAGTGCAAATAATATGTCTATCTTTTTAATATTTATCCTTTACATCTTAGTGCCCATCTCCTAATAAATACTGTATACTAAATAAATATTCTTGAGAGAAAAGTTATCTTCTCTTTCCTTGGTTATCATAAATCATTTTGTCACAATGGGTATATACTTAAAACTTTAGAAAAATGTTTTAATATTAGAGTTACTGTATAAAAGGTAATGTACATTTTTTGTGCATTTTTATTATAGCATTCTCATTTTTATATCATCTGCTACCCAAAGTTAGGACAAAATCAAGATTTAGAGCACAGTTCTCTAGGCTGCCAAGTATGTCTATGACTTTAGATATCAGTTGCAAGTTTTGAGATCCCTAGGACCAGCCACGTTTAGACTGGAACCCTCCTATTTGATAGTTTGCTAGAATGACTAACAGAACTAAGGACATCACTGTACTAACCATTAGATTCCTTACAGGAAAAGGATACAAATTAAAAACAGCCAAAAGAAGAAACATGTAGGGTGGAATGAGGAACTAGGAGAAGCTTCCAAATGAAAATCTTCTGAGTTCTAAAGAGACATGTTACCCTTCTGACATTGTCATTCTAGTTTTGATGTCTAGACTTTTGATTAAGTATGAATTTCACAGGGGTGATTGATTTTTTCAACACATGGTTGAATTAAGTCTGTAGCTCCTATTCCTGGAGGTTGGGCTAATATCTCAGGCCCAAAGTCCTGACTCTTTAATTTAATTTTATTTTTTATAACAACTTCTAGAAATTCACCTTTTCTCTCCTTTTTTAAAAAAAAAATTAACTTTCGTTTTAGATTCTGGGGGTATATATGCAAGTTTCTTACATGGGTATAGTGCAAGATGCTAAGGTTGGGGTAAAACTGATTCCATCACCTAGGTACTGAGCAGAGTATTAGACCTTTGAATATTAGATCTTAGAATATTAGACCTTTGTCAGATACATAGTTTGCAAATATTTTCTTCCATTCTCTAGGTTGACTGTTGACCCTGTTGATAGTTTCTTTTGCTGTGCAGAAACTAGTTAGGTTAATTAGGTCCCACTTGACAATTTGTTATGGTTGTTGTTGCCATGGCTTTTGAGGACTTAAATTATTTCCCAAGGCCAATTTCCAGAGTGTTGTTTCCTAGGTTTTCCTCTAGGATTCCTATAGTTTGAGGTCTTACATTTAATACTTTGAAACATATTTAGTTAATTTTTTAGATGGTGAAAAGTGGGAAACCACTTTCATTCTTTTGCATATGGTTAGACAGCTATCCCAGCACCATTTACTGAATAGCGAGTTCTTTCCACATTGCTTATTTTTGTCAACTTTGTCAAAGATCAAATGGTTATAGGTATGTGGCTTTATTTCTGAATTCTCTATTCTGTTCTATTGGTCAGTGCATATTGTTTTTTTTGTACCAGCACATTCTGTTGTTATTACTGTAACCTTGCAGTATAACTTGAAGTCATGTAATGTGACGTCTCTGGCATTATATTCTTTTAACTTAGGATTGTTTTGGCTATTCTGGCTCTTTTTTTTCTGTTTCACATCAATTTTAGAATTTTTTTTTCTAGTACTGTGAAAAATGGCATTGATAGTTTCGTAGGAATAACAGTGAATCTATAGATTGCTTTGGACAATATGGTCATTTTAATGAATCTGATTGTTTAAATTCATGAGCTTGAAATGCCTTTTCAGTTTCCTGTGTCATCTATGATTTATTTCAGCAGTGTTTTTTAGTTCTCCTTGTAGAGAGCTTTCACCTCTTTGGTTAGATACATTCCTGGTTATGTTGTGTGTGTGTGGCTGTTGTAAATGGGATTGTGTTTTTGATTTTTTTTCCAGATCTGTACCACAGTTTAAGGCTCTTCCCTCCTTTTTTTTTTTTTAAATGGAAAAATTTTTTCATAAAGATATTGTTTAATTTAAAATATTAACATTTATAATCTAAAAAACTTCTATTGTACTACTCAAATAATCTGCTACTTTTTGTAATAATCACTTCTATTATCAAAGTGTATGATATAATGTGCTTTTTTATATGCTAGGATTCAATTTGTCATGCTACCTTCACCAGAGGGAATGTAAGCTTCCATGAACCACTGTCAAAAAGCGTCTGACTACATCACTGTCTCAGGTGCAACTTGCCTTCTCCAACACAGAATACATTTTTATATTCAGTTGGAACAAATGTAATCTGCCAAAGTACTTGATTTTATGTTGTTACTGAAACACAGGGAACTTAAAGGAAAATATATGGACAGACCATTAAAATGCAAACTAAATTTCTATATTGTCAAATAGAAAAATAATACAGGTTAATTAATCCAGGTGAGAAAAAATGCTGCAGCAAAAATTCAGTTTACATCCAGTTTACCGATTCAAACATTTGTTACTACATCTGGTGTAGATATTTCCAGACATTTCATTTGAAATTTACACCTGATAGTGTGTGACTCTTCCATATGGCAGTTTTTATTATACATAATATTTAAATTATATAGTAACAGAGTCGTAAAAGTTTTCAAGTGCTAAGAATGCATTATTTTAAATATACATACATATATATGTATACAAATACATATACACATATACATGTATACACACACAAACACAGAAACACAAACTCACACAAGCTTTAAAGGTTAGCATAAGCCTTTAAGACTCCCCCCAAAAAGCCCTGATTATCAGTCTAAATACATATTGAGGAGATATGTTAGCAAAATATAGAATTGTTTTAATGTAGGATATTCTATGTAAAGAACATAATTTTAACTCTACCTCTCATATTTGTTTTTGATGGAAATGACAAAAATAATTTCAGACTTGTCCCATTTCCTACAGATCAGCTACTAATACCTAACTTTATCACCCTCTTTTTCTTTCTATCTCTTAGAGAAGTAAATATGGTTAATATGACTCTTATTTATATTATCCAATGAGTAAGAGGCTCAAGTTTGTGTGGAAAGTCTATACAAATGGTAAAATAAAAGGAGAAGTTGAAATTGCCTGGTCAGGGCCTAGAGACAAATGCAGCACTTTCCCAACAGAATAATATTTTCTGTTTTTTTTTTATATATGTTTGTTTGTTTTCTTAGTTCCACGCCCAGAGACAAAAAACCTGACAGTCTTTGACCATGCAGCAGTGGCAAGAAAAGTGTTTTCAAAGAGGCATACCATTAGCAGAACGTGACCAAAAAACTAAAAAAAAAATAATAAATAAATAAAAGGAAAAAGTAATGTCTTAAGGACTAAATGAAATAACCGATCCAAACTGGCAGATTGGTTTCAATAAATTATGACACAAATGTTGAAGATTGAATTTATTTTGGTAAAATACCCACTCAAAATTCAAGCCCCATGTGCTTAGTAATTGGGGAACTTCATAACAAGGAAATTAGCCTCCCAATTCTTAAATATAAGACATCAGTGGAAGTACGTCAGCAGGAGATGTTATATTATACATACAAAAGGGATAGATAGATAGATAGATGGGTCAATGATAGCTAGCTATAAGTCTCTGTTTCTTTACTGAAAAATGTAATTACAACCCAACATACTTCTTGGAAAAACAAAAATTCTCAAACTTTATATATTTAATTGATTATGTAATATATATAAAAATATAAATATAAAAAAACAAAAATTCTCAGACTATATATTGGATTGATTATGTATGTAATATATACAAATGTATAATAGATTATATGTGAAATATTTATATACAATATGTAATTATACATTATATCTAAGTATATAATTATTATATATCAATTGATATACATATCAATTGATATATATGTGATTGATAATATATTCTCAAACTATTATATAATAGGAGACATCTCAAATTATATAATGTGAAACATTCTTCTTTGCTTGATGGCTATTGAAGAAATATTTGTACCAAATATTTCACGATGAGCAAATAATAAAATGGCAGTTTAAGGGCAAGCCACTCTTTCTACAGAAATTACACAAACAAATGGATCCAAATTGATTTACATTAAAAAATGAATTGGTACTGCAAGGGTCAAGAGCAACTTCAAATTTAAATAAGCAAAGTATTAGCTTCTGATTTCTTTTGTAGAGCCCTTACTTTTCTATGGTGACAGAAGATTTCTATCTTGAGAGGAGCAGATTGCATTACTTCACAAATGAACCATTCATACTGCACCAAATATCTCTTCACTTAATGGCAATAATTCACCTCTGTTTTAAATGACAATAGTTGAAATTGTCATGTTTATTTTAGCAAACCCATAACAAAGAAAAATTTAACATAAAAGGAAATGGAGCAAAGATCATAACTGAAATGAAATTTTAAACAGGTGGGCAGGAGTTAGGATAGTGTTTTTGCATACAGTCCCCTCCAACATGCCCCTGAATAAATACAAACAATAGCTGAAATTGAGTTTGAACCTATGTGGATAATAACCATGGAAACGGAGATTTTCTCATGGGTTAATGGTTTCCAGGTGCTCTTATTTATAAGTGGTGTGGCCCAATGCTGCAGAATTTGCTATTGGAATCTGACTTATGTATAAATGTCTTACATAAAATTGTTTAGTTAAATCAGGATATATGGAAGATGCTAACTACTTTCCTGGATCTCTTTTGATACATTCTTGGTAATATGTTGCCGAACAAATGCTTTGGAGTAATGTTAACAGTCATGTAACTCATTTTGTGTGAGATATGATAAATTTCTAACTTTAAGCAATACATTGTATGTTCTATTGTTGATGATTGATTAAATAGAATCTTTAATAACATCCATTTTTCCTAGGCACATTTTTGCCTTTTTCTTCATTAGCATGTGATGTATAGTATTTACCTTAAATTAATATGTAGCAAAAAGCACGTGTTTATTCGTAGCTAATTTAAACTGCCACAAACAGTGTAAAAGTGTTCCTTTTTCTTCATATCTCACTGCTTTTTGACTTTTTAATAATAACCTTGCTGACTGGTATGAGATGGTATCTCATTGCGTCTTTGATTTTTGTTCTCTAATGATCAGTGATGTTGAGTTTTTTTTCATGTTTGTTGTCTATAGATATATGTCTTCTTTTGAAAAGTATCTGTACACGTCCTATGCCCACTTTTAAATGGGGTCATTTTTTTTCTTGTGAATTTGTTTAAGTTCCTTATAGACGCTGGATATTATACCTTTGTCAGATGCATAGATTGCAAAACTTTTCTCCCATTCTGTAGATAGCCTTTTTACTCTGTCGATAGTTTATTTGCTGTACAGAAGCTTTTAAGTTTAATAAGATCACATTTGTCAATTTTTGCTTTCGTTGCAATTGCTTTCAGCATCTTCATCATGAAACCTTTGCCCATGACTAATCCTGAATATATTGGCTAGGTTTTCTTCTAGGGTTTTTATAGTTTGGGTTTTATGTTTAAGTATTTAATCTATCTTGAACCAAATTTTGTATGTAGTGTAAAGAAGAGTCCAATTTCCATTTTCTGCATATGGCTAGCCAGTTCTCCCAGCACCACTTATTAAATAGATAATCCTTCCCCCATTGCTTGGTTTTGCCTGGGTTGTCAACAATAAGACAGTTGTAGATGAGCTGCCTTATTTCTGAGTTCTCTATTGTGCTCCATTGGTCTATGCGTCTTCCAAGGTACTTTCAAATGGAACAGGTGATTAATGATTCAAGAGAAAGTGGTATTACCAACCAAACCAGTCCCCCCAAAATGGAGTCTTACCCTATTTGGTGTCACGAAGTCAATATGTAAAACTGAATGTGAACATCAAGCAAAGCAGGATTTATTTTATGGCCATATAATTGAGAAGTGGGAACATGGCTCACAGATCAATTTCTCATCTAGTATGGGGTGAGGGGGCTAAAATGATGTGTTTTTCCAATGAAGTGTCTGGACATTAAAAGCAAGGGGAGAAATATTCATGTATTTTTCAGGAATGGGCAGTGAACTTCTGGGAATAGGTAGTACTGCCTTCTTTTTTCTCCTTTTACCAGTTCTTTGGGTCATTATCACAGCAATTGTCAACCAACATGGCACTGGTGTGAATGTTGTCTATAATGAAATGAGATTATAATAAAGCTTGAGGTCTTTTTGAAGTGATTTGGTCAGCTGTTATATTAGCCTGTTCTGGCTTTGCTATAAATAGATACCTGAGACTGGGTAATTTATAATAATGAGGTTTAATTGGCTCATAACTCTAGAAGCTGTACAGAAAGCATGGTGGTATCTGCTTCTGGGGGACCTCAGGGAACATTTACTCATGACAAAAGGCAAACTGGGAGCAAGTACTTCACATGGTCAAAGTAGAAGCAAGAGAGTGAGGGAAGGGGCCACAAACTTAAACAACCAGATCTCAAGAGAAGTCACTTATAATTACCAGGACAGTACCAAGAGGGAATGGTGCTAAACCATCCATGAGAATCTACTTCTTATTTATTTATTTTGTGAAAACATCAGAAAATCTTTTATTGCAGGGCCTAAGGACAAGCTAATATTACATTTTAGCTATTTACATTCTCTTTGATCAATAGATTAACCTCTGAATTAAATGATACCTATAGGTGCTATTTTTTTTTATTGTACTTTAGATTCTAGGGTATATGTGCAGATCATGCAAGATTGTTGCATAAGTACATTCGTGGCAAGGTGGTTTGTTGCCACCATCTTCCCATCACCTATACCTGACATTTCTCCCCACGTTATCCCTCCCCCATCCTTTCTTCCATGATCCCTCCTGTAACCCCTGCCAATGGACCCCAGTGTGTGATGCTCCCCTCTTTGTGTCCAAGTGTTTCCATTGTTCAACACCAGCCTATGAGTGAGAACATTCAGTGTTTGATTTTCTGTTCTTGTGTCAGTTTGTAAGAATGATGGTTTCCAGGTTCCTTCATGTCCCTACAAAGGACACAAACTCATCATTTTTTATTGTTGCATAGTATTCCATGGTGTATATGTGCCACATTTTCTTTGTCCAGTCTATCATGGATGGGCATTTGGGTTGGTTCCAGGTCTTTGCTATTGTAAACGGTGCTGTGATAAACATGCGTGTGCATGTGTCTTTATAATAGAATGATTTATAGTTCTTTGGTTATACACCCAGTAATGGGATTGCTGGGTCAAATGGAATTTCTATTTCTAGATCCTTGAGGAATCGCCACACTGTCTTCCACAATGGTTGAATTAATTTACACTCCCACCGACAGTGTAAAAGTGTTCCTATTTCTCCACATCCTCTCCAGCATCGGTTGTCTCCAGATTTTTTAATGATCACCATTCTAACTGGTGTGAGATGATATCTCAGTGTGGTTTTGATTTGCATTTCTCTAATGACCAGTGATGATGAGCATTTTTTTCATGTTTGTTGGCTTCATATATGTCTCTTTTGAAAAGCATCTGTTCATATCCTTCACCCACTTTTGGATGGGTTTGTTTGTTTTTTCTTATATATCTGTTTTAGTTCTTTGTAGATTCTGGATATCAGCCCTTTGTCAGATGGGTAGATTGCAAAAGTTTTTTCCCATTCTGTTGGTTGCTGGTTCACTCTAATGATTGTTTCTTTTGCTGTACAGAAGCCCTGAAGTTTAATTAGATCCCGTTTGTCTATTTTGGCTTTTGTTGTCATTGCTTTTTTTGTTTTAGTCATGAAGCCCTTGCCTATGCCTATGTTCTGAATGGTTTTGCCTATGATTCAATCACCTCCCACCAGGCCCCACCTCCAACACTGGGTATTACAATTCTACATGAGATTTTGTTGGAACACAGGTTCAAATGATATCATTCTGCCCCTGACCCTCCAAATCTTATGTTCTTCTCACATTGCAAAATACAATCATGCCTTCCCAACAGTCCCTCAAAGTCTTAACTTATTCCAACATTAACTCAAAATTCCAAAGTCCCATGTCTCATCTGAGACAAGTTAAGTCCTTTTCATCTATAAGCCCGTAAAATCAAAAGCAAACTAGTTGCTTCCAAGATACAATGAAAGTACAAGCATTAGCTAAATATTTTTATTCCAAAAGGGAGAAATTGGCCACGATAAAAGGTGCTATGGGCCCCCTGCAAGTCTAAAAGTCAACAGGACAATCATCAAATCTTAAAGCTCCACAGTAATTGCCTTCGACCACATGTTCCACATCTGGGTCAAACTGGTCGAGGAGTGGGCTCCTGAAGCCTTGGGAAGCTCTGGCCCTCTAGTTTTCAAGATTCAGCCTCTGCAACTGCTCTCACTGGCTGCTGTTTGGTTCCTAGTGCTTTTTCAGGATGTTAAAAATGTTAAAGATACTGGTAGATCTACAATTCTGGGCTCTGGAGGACTATTGCCCTCTTCTCATAACTCTAGTATGGAGTATTCCAGTGGGAACTCTGCATAAGATCTCTTTCCCCACATTTCACCTGCACACTGCCCTCATAGAGGTTTTCAATGAGGGCTGTACCCCTGCAGCAGACCTCTACCTGGACCTCCAGGCTTTTCTATACATCCTCCAAAATCTAGGCAGAGGTTACCAAGCTTTAACCCTTATACTCTGTATACCCACAGGCTTAGCACCACATAGAAGCTGCCAAGGCTTATGGTTTGCATTCTCTGAAGCAGCAGCTTGAGTTGTATCCGAGGCCCTTTGGGCTGATGTGAAAGCCAGAGCAGGTGACATGTGGGGAGCAGTGTCTTGAGGCCGAGCAGGGCAATGAGGCCCTGGGTCTCACCAACACAGCGATTCTTTTCTCCTAAACCTTCAGGTCCATGATGGGAGGGGCTGCTGCCAATGTCTCTGAAATGCCTTCAAGGCCTTTCCCCACTGTCTTGGGGAACCCTTGGCTCCTTAGCACTTGGCTCCTTTCCACTTACGTAAATTTCTGCAGCCTACTTAAATTCCTCCTCAGAAAATGGGCTTTTTTTTTTCTACCACATAGCCAAGCTACAAATTTTCCAAACTTACATGTTCTGTTTCCCTTTTAAATATAAGTTTCAGTTTTTAAGTCATTTATTTGCTTACACATATGAGCATAAGCTGTTGGAGCAGGCAGGCTACATCTTGAAAGTTTTGCTGCTTAGAAGTCTCCTTTACCAGATACCCTATATCGTCATTCTCAAGTTCAAAGTTCCACAAATCCCTAGGGCAGGGGAACAATGCATCCAAACTCTTTGCTAAGGTGTAACAAAAGTGATCTTTGCTCCAGTTACCAATAAATTTCTCATTTCCATCTGAGACCTTCTCAGCCTTGCCTTCACCATTTCTATCACTATCAACATGTTGGTCACAGCCACACAACCAGTCTCCAGGAAGTTCCAAAATTTTCTTCCTCTTCCTGTCTTCTTCTGAACTCTCCAAACTCTTCCAATCGTTTCTTGTTACCCAATTCCAAAGTCATGTCCACATTTTCAGGCATCGTTGCAGCAACGCCCACTCCTGAGCACCAATTTTCTGAATTAGTCTGGTCTCACATTGCTATAAAGTAATACCTGAGACCGGGTAATTTATAAGAAGAGAACTTTAATCAGCTCACAGCTCTGCAGGATGTACAGGAAACATGGTGGCATATGCTACTGGGGAAGCCTCAGGAACTTTTGCTAATGATGGAAGACAAAATGGGAACAGGCACTTTATATGGTTGAATAAGGAGCAAGAAAGAGTGAGGGGGAGGGTACCTCTCACGTTTAAACAACCAGATCTCATGAGAATTCACTATCACAAGAACAGCACTAAGGGGATAGTGGTAAACTATTTATGAGAAACCACCCCCATGATTTGGTCACCTCCCACCTATCCCCTCTTCTAACATTGGGATTACAATTTGACATGAGATTTGGTAGGGAAACAGTACTAAACCATATCAGCTATCTTGATCCTAACCAGTCTCAGCTAGTCTGAATACAGGGAAAACTTCTTAAAGCAGACATCCAGTTTTAAAATGATAAGCAGAATTAGTGTTGAGTAGAAATTCAGATATGTCATGCAGTCTTTACACTGGGTAACAAATCCCTCTTTTCTTATATTCCTTCCTTTAGAGGTTCAAAGGAGCAGGAGTCCATCTTCTATAACTTCTTAAAGCTAAATTTGGGTGTTGACATGTCCCCTGAGGAGTGAAATTTTTCTCTAGCTAGTGTTAGGTAGGTCTGGTTATCTCCTGGGTGTAAGCCTACTTCTTTACAGCACTGAGTAACTATTATCTGTGGTTTTAAGACCTCTATTTGTTTAGACACAAAAAAAGACCAGACAATTTAAGAGGCAGGGCCCCAAAACCAAGAGAAATAGAAAAGCAGGTAAAGGGCCCAGGAAGAACAAGAAGGAAGTGCGATTAGGGATGGCCTATTTTATGATTTTTAAAAATATTCCTTGAAGGTCTCTGTCCTTTGGTTTAACTAGTGCAAAAACTTGGCCTGGTGATAGATTATTTTAATGTCTTTTTGAATTAATCCTGAATTATTTACCCAAGTACAAGAGGAAGACTTGATTACTATACGTGCCTCACCTTGTTTTGACAAGTAATCAAGAGCCAGGCAGCTACCAAGCACAGCATTGGTTAATGAGACTAGGGAGAATTCGGGTAGGGGCATCATCAGTCTCATCAGCTCGCATTTCCATAATTGTTGCGAGGTTGCAGAGGGTAACTTCATAACATGCAACCCTTCCCCAGGGTTTTAGGAGACTGCCTGTTATCCTGATGGCTCTAGAATAAGCCTAATTACCCTTTTAGTCCTTGGGCAAAAGAGGGACGGGAAACCAAGATTTTGACTTCTCTGGGGATTAGGTGCCATAGGGTATAATCTCCTTCATGTCACGTGTTTTCCAAACGGGGTAGGCTCTGGATGCTACAAGGTTACTCCCAAAGCAAAGATGAGGATACCTATGAGAGGGCAAGTAAGCTAAGTCCTCGCAGAAAGTATATGCAGCCCCAGGGTAACTTATTTGGTTGAGGGTTTTTGTACTCAGACAGATCAGTAATTTTAGATCTGAGAATGGTTCAACTCAGAAAATTTAAAGGTTTTTAAGGCTCTGGGCACATTTGCGAAATAAATATGCCAATCTTCCCCTGGGCATTTATGTTGGTACTGTATCAGCTGAGCAGTTCCCTTTTGCCTCCCCCACCAAACTCTGAGCAGTGGTTATTAGAATTTTTCACATAGTATGTTGGGAAAATCGTAACCATCTCCTTGTCTTGCTCTCTGAACTTTGGGGTCATCATGCTCTTGAAAAGCCTGTTATAAAGGGCCTCATGACCAAAGTGAGTGCTAGAATGCTTCTCTAATGGCCTGTAATGTAACTTCTTTTGGAAAAATGAGTTGTTTATGAGGACTTTTTAGCCATCCTGGATGATTCAGAACCTCTGGTATATTCCCATTTGGGGGTCTTTTTCCATTATTTTTAAAAAAGGGTAAACCATAATTTTTGTTTTCTTTTAAAACAAGTAGAATTCAGGAGGAAAAGCAAAAGTCTCATTTGAAGGGTAAATTTCTTAAAGCCGCTTTTGGCATTAGAGTGGCTTTATTATTTTCTTTAATTACTTTAGCTTTAACCTTCTGGTGGCCATGGCCCTGAACTATTGCCAGCTGGGCAAAATTTCTTACAGCCTGCAATAGCTTTTTAACTGGAGAACCTGGCCTGGAGATATTCATTCTACTCCTGTTTCTTTTATGAGGGGCTGGGTATGGTGGAGAGTTCAGATGGTTAGGGGTTGTCCAAAGGTTAACTTCTGTCTTTTAAAAGGAGGGCCATGGCTACCATCCACCAAAGGCAGGGGGATGAGCCTTCAGCAACGGAGTCCAGCTGCATGAAAAAGTAGGTTATGTGGGTCAGTGGGCCCAAACTTTGGGTTAGTACTCCTAAGGCTTTTCCCTTTTCATGAACATAAAGATGGAAAGATTGAGTTAAGTTTGGTAGACTTAAAGCTGGGGTTTTTGCGAGCTGGGTTTTAAGTTTTGGGAATGCTTGGTTACATTTTGTCATGCATTTAAAAGGCTCTGTGTTATTTTCTTTTTATGGAGGATGGGCAATGAGGCCAAAGCTAGCAATTTAGAGGCTGCACAATGCTGCCATGCCCAGACGCCCTTGAAGCTGTTTCCAGGTCTTTGGTTGCTGTAGTGGGCATATTACTTCCCATCTCCCTTGGGACTAACTTTGTTGTTTTCTTCTAGAAGCAACCACAGATAGGTAACTTATTACTGAGATATTTGCACTTTTGGGGGGGAATTTTAGAACCCCTGTCTACTAGGAAGTTAAAGGCTAGTGGGTATTTTGATCTCAAATTTTTTAGAGGGGCTAGCAATAAGGATATTATCCACATCCTGAAAGAGGGTTCCTTGTTCAAGGGGAAGTTCCTCCAGGCCTCTCCAAATATTGTGGGAGCTAGGCAGAAGGTTTGAATTCTTGAGACAACACAGTCCGTGTTTTCTGCTGGGTTTTTGCCTGTTTGGGGAATCCTCATATTTTGTTAAGTATACCCCCGGGTGTGTTCAAAACTAAGTAGGTTTCCCCTGTGTCAGCCAAGGAGCCCACATTTGTCTCCTATGTCCAGTGTCAGTCAGGACTCCTTGATGGATACCTGGAGGGCCAACTGGGGAGCCCCTGGGATCTGTAGACAATTGTTTTCTACTTATACTATCGGCTACTGTGAAATACCTGGGTGGGACATTCCCCTGCCCCCTCTTTTCAGATAGGTCCCTTTTCTAGTGACCCTCTTCCTTGCAGAGGGCACATTGGCTTGGTCCTGGTCTCTTAGGTCTTTGGACTCCTTGCTATTGGTTATAGGACCAGCAGTAACTCACCGGAGCTGTGGTTTTCCATGGATAGATAACAACCAGCAGCTGGGCTTGCTTTTTGGCTTCTCTTTCTCCCTTATGCTCCTCAACCCTTCTTGGTTGTTGAACATCTTCTTGGCTAGGTCTGTTAGTCTTAAGACGGGAGCACTGAGATCTAATTTTACCTTTTGGAGTTTATGGCTAATGTCTGATGTCCTCTGAGAGATTTCAGAACTGCCTCTCTCTCTCTCCCTTTCTCTCTGCTGAATCAGGAGTCAGAGCAGTATACAACCTCATATTTTCCCCTCAACCTCTCTGGGGAGATAGATGGACTTTTCTGGGTTGTTGATTAATTTTTCTTAGCTTACACCAGTTAGTGGGTCTTTGTTCTGCGGCCTTATTCCCTTTAACATTAACATTTCATCTTGCCTGAATCTTGCCTTTTTCATTCCTGTCTCTGGATTCCAAAGGGGGTCAAGGTCTGTCACAGCCTCATTCCCTGGTCTCTTAACAGGATTGTTTATCTTGTCTCTGTGGGCTCTGTCCCTTTCCACCCTAGCATTTCTAAAACTGAGGATTTTTTTTCTTTTTTCTTTTTAATTTTCAACAGTGAGGAGAATGTTCGAAAGGGACTAGACATCTGCTCAGTTGGGGTCCTGGATCTGAAAATACTCTGAATGAGGTTTTGAACCCTCAAGATCTTTTCCTAATCATTTAGAATGTGACTTCTAGTTGTAAAGATCTAAAGCCGTGAAGAGAACATATACAATAACCATACCTCTTTCTCATTGGTGCCCTGCCAGGGGGCCTCATAGAGGAAGGCTGGTAAGATGCACTGCACTTGGTACTGTCCAGGTGACTCTCTGACAGGAATCAAGGGGTGATTGGTAGGAATGAGGTGTGTTGTCTGCAGA
The DNA here is from genome assembly GCF_009761245.1 of Sapajus apella. Classification (NCBI taxonomy): domain Eukaryota; kingdom Metazoa; phylum Chordata; class Mammalia; order Primates; family Cebidae; genus Sapajus; species Sapajus apella. The sequence goes on from NW_022436958.1 coordinate 3,831,949, forward strand.
AGCCACTGGGGATAAGGGAGCTGTAAGTCAAAGATTGTAGAATTAAAAAACAAAGATTTTATGATTTTATTCAGAGTAAATGAATACCTTAGAAAAATCTTATTTTAACATAGGTGACCAATCTTAGAAAGAGTGTTACAGATAATTTCTTTTTAATTATAGGCAACGAAATCACATACAAAATTTCTTTTATAAATTTGTTTTCCCACAAACTGTATTAGGACGTAGACCATCGAGAACATGTCTGGACCTTTTGATTTGTCCTGTACTACCTCTTTTAAAATAATAAGCCATTTTATTTTAGGACAAAAATTTAACATATAAGATTTTCTCTCATACAAACTTACGTTCTTCTTTTCATAACCTTCATTACCAAAAATACAGCTCTCTCTATATATCATCCTTTTATCCGTCTCTTTCTCTTTCTCACTTGCTGTTTTTAATTTTGTGTTATAAATAACTTTTAAATAACTTCCAAATTACAAAATAATATATGTTTATTTTTTTCTCAGTTAGAACACAGCTTGCCTGCTCTGGACATGTGTCAAGATACTGATGCCCATGTTAAACACTACCAGGGCAACTTCCTATCCTTTCTCTCTTCTGAAGTACCAGTGGAGTTCAGGTTCCCCTCCAGACTCTTTCACCAAAACTCCCTCTGAGAAAGATTTTTTGCCCCCAGTTCCCATTTCCCTTTATAAGAATGAACTCTGGAAATATTTGGAATCAGAATATCAGGAGCCATAAGGTTCTCACCCCAACTGGATGGACTATTGTGGCTCCTACAAGGGTGGTGTACCCACAAAGCAGACTCAGAAGACATGTATACATAGGAATAAAGTTGCTGGTAATCCTTGCCCCATCTGCCAAGATCACAAGTTGCATGTTAACTTTAGGATGTTAAGGTCTTGAACAGTTTGTCGACGCCTGCTCAGGTATTATCTTCCATGCTCCATACACAGGAGTCTGTATGAAGCAGCACAAGATGTTGACCCATGCCATCCAGAAAGACAGGGATCATGGTCTCCTCAGTTACTACATCCCCCAGGTTGAACCCCGGGACCTTGCCTGTCATGGAGTTGTGAGTACTTCTCTGCCAGCCTCCATCCTGATCTCAGGCAACCCCTGGTACCCATGGTACAGCTGGAAACAGCCATCAGAGAGAGAACTGCCTCACCTTTGTTGGCTCTATCAGGATTATCTCCAAGAAGAGAGTGACCCTTGCACCTGACTCAATGCCCAAGACAAAAATTAGCCTGGTGGCATATGCCTACAATCCCAGCTATTTGGGAGACTGAGGTGGGAAGATGGCTTGAGCGCTGGAGATGAAGGTTGTAGTGAGTCCAAATTGTACTACTTGCACTCCATCCTGGGTAACAGAGTAAGACCCTCTCAAAAAAAAAAAAAATACTGCAAGGAGACCCAGAGGGACGTAGGAGACAATTAATGCCTAGCTTTATATGATAGGATATCACCGGGAAGGGCTGTGTCTTTTATGGCCAAGGCAGATCCAGGAAAGAAAGGAATGTGCTGATGAGGATAAATCTGAAGCTGAGGGAGGGCAGTACAGACATGTGTGGGAAACTTCACCTCCTGTATATTGTCAATAGATGGGTTGGGCAAAATCTTCTGCTGCTGTTTCACACTTCTGACAACTCAGCTTTTCCAGGTCTATCTCTGGGCAACAACAACAACAAAACCATAATTTACAGAATTATGTATTAATTAAAATTCTTACTTACTTTAAATTTTAGTAAAAACCTGAGAAGAAAAAATTCTGAATGGTTTTTTGGATGTCAGCATTTTATAGGTGAAACCATTTGACAATTTTTAAAAATACATGTTTTCATATCATAATCCCTTTTCATTGGAAATGACCCAGGCATCCAGCAAGCATTTATTATTGAAATTAAAATAATTTTAAGATTTTAAATTACACAAAAAGTTTATCTACAAGCATTTATCAATTCTATATGTATTTAATTATTTCATTTTGAGAGTTTATCTAGATTACTTTTGAAAATGCACATATTAAACAAAGCTAGTTTCATATCAACTTAATTTTTTATTAACCATTTTTATAGTTGGTGAATATCAGGTGTTTAAGAAAGAACTTTAAATTTAAACACATAGGTATTTTTGCCAGTAATCCAGAAGAATTTGCTGTTTTTATTGATCCAGCAACATTGTTAGTCTTATCTGTAAAATAAATTACACAAGATTATTTTTGGCTGGGTTTATAGTCTTATAACATTTATGCCAAGCTCTGACATCTTAATTGGTAAACTCAGATAAGAATGTATGCTAATAATTTTGAAGACTTTTTAATTATGCCTTTATTTAAGAAATTTAAAACTTTTTATTTATCAAAGATAATTAAATTCATGTAAACTTGAAGAATATTTGGACTTTTACAATTTATGAGCATCTATTTATTCAGAAGCCATTTGGTAGCATACTAGACATATCACATAGCATAGTATAAACGTATACACATAAATATATTTAAGAATGTACACACACACACACACACACACACACAAGATCCAATGGATTTTACCTTGAAATTTTAGCCATGAGGTAGCTATTTTATAAAATATAGGTTATCTAATTTTTTAAACAAAATTGAAACCGATTTACATGACTAAACTTTGTTGCCCCCGTATGTAATCCAAGGAAGGCTGTTAATCAAAAATTTGGGTAAAGTATTTTCTATGGCAGTTTATTTTTTAAAAACCTCTTTTACTTTTTTGTTTGTTCAATTTTAAATAAATTCCTAATGTTTTCATTTCAGTTAGACCGGAAATAATGAGTCAGCACCAGCAACTTAGTGACACCAGATTCAAAGCAGAGAGAGGAGAAAAGAGAGGAAGACAGAGTGCTTTAGAAGACTCTAGTTAACTCTAAAGTTGCAGATTAACCATTTGAACTCTAAATTTTTCTTATTGTGCACAAAACCAATGCTGACTATTGTATTTAGCTGCCTCTGGTGTCTTCCTGAAGGTCAGCCAGGTATTCCTGGCACCCTGTCTCAGAGTGTCTCCCCTAGGCACTTTAGCCTCAAAATAGAGACTTTTTTTTTCCAATCCATCAAAAGTGGTCCCTTCACCTCTCAGTCCCTTTATCCTCTTCCTCTCAAGAGAGCAACCAAGCCCACCTTGTCCTTCAGCAAGAACAAGGGGTGGAAGGGAGTATTGTCAAGGAAAAGAGAAACCCAAGCTCCTCCAGTGCATCAAAGACTATAAAAGAACATATACTAAGAGGACTAAACAGAAGGAAACAAAGGACACACACACACACACACACACACACACACACACACACAACTTGCCAACAGGTCATTTCCTGATCTTGCAGTCTAAATTGTCAGCCTTTTGGCTCCTCCCTCAACTTTTAAATAGTCCTTGGTGCAGCCTCTACTTGGGATGGACGTACCCTTCAGTTTCTCTCTCACCCGTATGAGAGCGTTTGCAGCTCATCTATTTGGGATGAAACCTCAAATGCTCTGGTTCCTCTCACACTTTAGAGAACTCCCACAGGGCCCTCTTCTGAGGACGGGACCATGGCCTGGTGCAGGGCATCCCTGTGCCCAACCCTGATTTGGGGCGAGCATCCCCACTGTGCTTAGCTTAGGAGACCCTTCCCAGTACAGCTATATAACCTTTGCCTTCCTGCTTATGATCTTAAAACAATGATATGTTGTTACCTTTTCCAGAGCTGATTCCTACATGGAAAGTCAGGACTAATGCATGTCCCTTACCAACTGATGCTGTCAGGTGCCAGTTGTTGAGTCTCTAGGTAGGTAAGGGAGATTCCCAAGCAGGGAGATAGACCATCCAGTCCAGGGCCCCCTGGTGGGTCACCCATTTTGTTACTGACAAAGCCAGTACTCATAAAAATGGGGTCTTTCCCTATTTGGTATTATGAAGTCATGACATAAAACTGAGCATGAGTATCAAGCAATGAAGGATTTATTTAATGGCCATAGAATTGAGAAGCAGGAACACGGCTTACATATCAATTTCTTGATGAGTGAGGGATGAGTGGTTTAAAATCTAGATTTTTTTTTTTTTTTTTTTTACAAACAGGCTGAACATTAAAAGTGAGGGGAGTAATCCAAGTCTTTTCTGGGAATGGGCAGTGAACTTCCCAGAACCAGTAGCACCACCTTCCTTTCTGTCCTTTTATAATTTATTTCAGTCATTGTCATAACAATTACTAACTGCCATGGTGCTGGTGAGCCTCCCATTTAGCAAGGAAATGAGATTATAATGAAGCTGGAGGTCATTTAAAAGCCATTTGGTCAGCTATCTTGGTCCTAACCAGTCTCAACTGGTCTGATTACAAAGGAAATTTCTTACAGCAGGCATCCTGATTTTTAAGGATAAGCAGAATTAGGGTGGGACAGAAATTCAGCTATGTTATATAGTGATTACACTGGGTAACAGTAGGTCTCTTAAGGTATCCACTATGTGATATGAATTTAGTCACTTCAGTGGCTTCAGAAAAGTTTCCTTATTACCAGATATATTCTACATTTCTTCTTTCTACATGAAATTCGTTCCAAAAGTAGTTGTTAATTTCTTTAGCCTGTATCGAATTTTTGCTTCAAATATATGTACCCTAAAAAGAAAAACTGTCAACATTTTGGTCATTACAATTGTTTGTTTTCCAAAATAATCAACCTTCAATAAAGACAACTGACCCATTATATTTCAGATGTGGTGTGAGGCTTCAGGCTTATCAAGGTGAATAAAATATTAAACTCATATGATCTCAAGAAAGCCTTCAATTCAGAAAGGGAAGAAAATAAACACATTATTTTAATGCAATTTGACATGTGCATTGATAGAGATTTGCCCAAGGTGCTGGTTGAAGCTCACCAGAGAGGAATCCTGAAAGACAGTTAAATCAGTTGAAGGCAAAAGTGGATATACTGTTTTAGACAGAAAAAGCTATGTCTGCAATGGGTGAGAGGCCAGAGAGCACAAAACACACTGGAAATTGCAGGGATCAATAGGCCTGGGGCAGAGAACCTGAGGGAGACAAGTGGCCAGAGGATCAGAGCCATTGGCAGTGAGAAGTATGATCACATTAATATTCCTAAAATTATTTTTCCAAATCAGAATTCCTTTAGTAGGACAGGGTGTATGCTTGGAAGGAATTGTAAGTTGGAACACAAGAGTCAGAAACTGTAGGAGAATTCTGTTTTTTGTTCATTGTTTACAAGACATTGAAAAATCACCATTTGAATCTGTGTGAATTATCCTTTCCCTAATTTCAAAGGTATCTACTGAGAACTAAGCTCTGATTTTTTTTTTATCCTGCCCCATTTCCTATCTAAGGGATCTGGGGAGTCATGCCATACAAACCATAAATTCTCATCTGATGGGTTTTATTTAACCCTATATATTGTGACTTACTTTTCAATGTGACTGTGGCATAACAATATGAGACAAGGAAAAAAATCAAAATATTTAACCCAAAATGTACTTCCTTGCCATACCTTGAAATTGTTCCACCAAGTCTCTTGTGAGAAAAATCCACTTTCTATAGAGAATCCCCTTTCCCCTTTGTTTTCCTTCCTAGTTTTCCAGGTCCAGGAGATAATCAACTAAGGGCCAAGTACCCTTTCAGGTTTGATAAGAAACATTTTACAACCTGCTCACTCTCTGAAGTCTGCTATCTGAGAGCTTCCTCTACACAATAAAATTTGGTTTCCACAATCCTTTATCTTAACCTGAACACTTCCTTTCTATTGATCCCAGGTCTTCAGATAAACTCAACCAATTGTTAACCAGAAAATATTTAAATTTACCTATAGCCTGGGAGCCCTGTCTTTGAGTTGTTCCACCTTTTTGAACAAAACCAATGTATTTCCAAAATGTATTTGATTGATGCCTAATGCCGCCCTAAAATATATAAAACCAAGCTGTACCCCAGTCACCTTGGGAACATGCTTTGAGCACCTCCTGAGGGCTATGTCAGGGGACATGGTCACTCATATTTGGCTCAGAATAAATCTCCTAAATTATTTTATAGAGTTTGACTCTTTTCATCAATACTGCAAGTAATATTAAATTATTTTGTGTGAGAATCCAATGAAAGACACAAGTCTCCTTCTTCTATAAAAGTGTATGTATGTATCTATATGAAATTGTCTATACTTAATTTCAAGGTGTTCATAGTTTTCCTGAAGCTCATTCATGGTTGCTTTAGGGAATTGAATTAAGAATCCTAAATCTAGTACTTATGTATCAATTTGAAATAAGAATGTTTGTTCCCCTCCCCCTAAAACCACCAGTATACAATAATAATTTTTTGTTTCCAATTCATTCATTTAGTGACTAGAAACATGAAGTACTATATTACTTGGATTCTGGGTAGGACCAGATGTATATCACCCTGGTTACGTAATCCCTCATCTATGAGTGTATAAACTTTCAGGGACTAGTACCTTTCCTTATGTCTGTTCTAAATCACTCAGATGGTATTATAGCTCTATTTTCTTCTGTTTCATTCTCACTGGAGTTAGAGGCCAAATGTGAACACAGCTTAAAGAGTCATTTTGCAGGAGTAAGTGAAGGTGCTTGAAGCAGGAGTCCCATCATTTATAGTTACAAGATGTCACAATAAATTTATTAGGGGGATAGATTTTTACCCATGTTCTCAGTGAAGCTCAATTAAAAAATTAACCTACTCTTTTGATGTTTCCCTCTACTGAGCACTTGAAACAGCTGTCTTTGGCTCTAGAGTACAGTGAAAATCTCTTGTTATAAAGTGAGAAAGGTGAAGGATTTTATTTTTTTCATTTATTTCTACTCTGCCACTTCTATATGCCTTCCAATGTAAACTTAATTTACACAGCAGGTGCATACTCATTTGATTGAATGACTATTTTTTTTATATAAAGACTGACACATAGTTATAAAGCCTCTAGTTAACACAAAAAATAATATATATTTTCCATACATTTCAGTTGGAAAAACACTAACTCCATGCCAAATATTTTAATCAGCTAAATGTGGATCTACAGGGATAAAAACGAAAGCCACTAAGAAGTGTAATGCATCTGCACACAATCTTATATATTTCTCAGTGAAGACAGGCTGGTTTGTGATACACAGGAAGTAGGTATTTTTTATTTTTTATTTTTTGACAGTCATACCTGTGTCTGCACACCTGACAGGTTGTGGAGAGATATTTGGTGAGTGACACTGGTGTCAATAAAAAAAGTGGGGGATGATTTAAGGTCCCTTGAAAGTCTTCTTATCCAAAACTATTTTCATCACAAGTCATATTTTCCTAGTACTATAAACATTCCTTTCAGTTAGAAGGAATCTTCACAAAATACTGGAGAATTCTAACATGTAAACGTACTTGTTAACCACATTGAAATGAATTTATTAGATTTATCAATTTAATCATCAGTGTATCAATTTTGTATCTCTTGTTTTTTCCGCTAGGGCCTTGTCTACATTCTGAGTGATGAAGACTTCATTTGATGAGAAGTCAATTGGGGGTCAGTTTATTGATTGGTTAAAATACCCGTTTATTCATCCACATTCAACCACTTTTTAATGAGTTGTATGTCGTGTTTTAGGTCACAGGAGTCCTACAGCTTTCATGCCATTCTAGGGCACAGAGATTTTTGTCAAGTTATCTTTAGTCCTATTGGCCATGTTTCATTGCATAGCCAGTTTCTCTTGAGAATAGTGTAGCTTCCTCTTGGTTGTATATGATAAGTGAGGCAAAATTTCCCACTGAGCTTGAAAGCTTTGATTCTAATTTGGGATTTGTTTTACCTCCTGCAATCCACAGGGTCTTGACCTACTCTTCTACTGTACATGATTAGAAAACTAGAAAAAAAAAAGGTGGAGGGGAAACCACTGTTTTTAAGCATTGGATGGTAGAACAGGGCTGTTATTTCTAAGAGACGGGAAACAAACAAGCTCAGCCCAACTATCACCCCAAATGTCAAACCATCATTCCTGATTCTAAATAAACTCATTAGCTTCTTTAATCTTTAGTTTCTTTACTTGTGAAAGGGGATAATATTAGTGCCTACTTCATCAGATTGCTATAAGAAATTAATGAGATAAATGAAAAATTCAGTTTGGTGCCTAGCACAAAAAAATAGTTTAATAGATGTATCTGTTATCATTATCACTCTTTTAAATTACATGTATTATATATATATATATATATATATATGTGTATATATATATATATATATGTCAAAAGATGAAATTACAACAAATTTAGTTTTAGATCAAATTTGGTTTTATTCACAATTCATGAATCAGGACAGCCTCCGCTCTACAAAATAGAATTAGCTTCTACTTGGCAATGGCAGAATAGTAAGTCAGAGTAGATTTCCTTATTATGCTGATGTAGGTAGACTGGAATATCCAATTTTCAGGAAAGAAAACTGGTCTGTTTTAGGATCTTTCTGCTTTCTTAAAGTCTCAGTTTGACTATGCGGCACTCAGGAGGAGTGACTCCATTTTGGTTTGGTCTGGTCTGTTGGGGCCTAGCGCCGCAGCTCAGTCCAGAACAATGACTTCCCATAATTTTTGTTTAATATATGTATGTATTATAATAGTCATTATGATGATTTATCATTATTTTTATATCTTCTTTGTTGCTGTATGGTAGTGGTTATCCAGAAATAGTTTCCTTATATGGTAATAGTTCCCATTCCATTCACCCCTACTTGAGTCAATCTCAAATTTGTACTTTGGAATTTGATTTTTGGTGAGCAATGTTAGGGGAGCTTCTTGGGGTAAACCAGTTGGGTTAAAATAGTTAAATTCCAACATCATCTGAATATGTTGGTTATCTTAAGCTTATAACGGTAAAGTTAAATTATAAAATCATAAAAATTGGAATAACTTGGAATCATGTTTTAGTCTATTACTTTATCTTTGTGCAGAACATCATGTGAAAACATCATTTTGCAGGCACGTAATGATCAAATCTTTGTTTAAATGCTTTCAGAAAAGGAGATGCATAGTCTGCCTCAACAGGCCTTTCTAGATTTCACAAACTTCAGGTCTAAACCAAAAAGCCTGTGCTGATTTTCAAAGGTTATCCCCTCCCCTCCCACTCCCCAAAAGACAAGGGAAAACCATAGGACTATCTCTGAAGGCAAGAAGATGCTAAACCAAAACCTATTGCCCCCATTGTTAATAGTTTCAGAATTCTAACATTCACAACTAATAGCAGACATTTTAAGACCTGTGGTTTGAAAAGTTAGCTTTAATAGGAGATCATGCTAGTTCCTACCAAGTTCTTAGCTGTGAAATTTAGTAAAACAATTTACTCAGGAACAGCTTTGCTCTGCTATGTTGTTACTATCCCTGGTGCAGCAAGATTGGTGCCAGAGTTCCAGGCAGCAGTGGAAGGCAGAGCATAGTCGAGAGTGAGAAGAGGCTATTTTGTATTCCAACAACACTCTTTCCATCCATCAACCAACATTTTGTCTAATGTTTTATGTCAATGTAATTGTCGGGTTGGAATCACCATGTTTAGTTGTACTGTTATCCAGTGTGATAGCTAGGACTCATATGCATTTGTTTACATTTAAATTCATATGAATGAATATTAAATAAAATGTAAAATTCAGTTTCTGAGTCTCATTAGCCATATTTCAAGTGCTCAAGAATTCCATAAATATAATGGCTACTATATTAGACACTGTAGAAAGTGAACTTTCTCTCATCCCAGAAATTCTTTTTGGAGTACTGGAATTTTAGGAAGATTGCAATTTATCCCTGATTTGGAGAAAAAGTCATCTTCTTTGAAAGCTGAATATCTGAACAAATTGGTTTATATTAGCAAGGAATACGTGCAGATGGGATTTGAGTGAGCAACATGCTCTATCTGCCACATTATGTTTTGAGGAGCAAAGACTGACTCATTACATAAACTTTACTCCTAGAATTCCATATTCCATATACCTCTCTTCTGCACTAAATTTTAGCTGGCAAATAGAGAAGTGGCAGGGGGATTTGCACATAATATCTGTGAATTAGAGTTGGCACTGTAAATTGGATATAAGACAGCTACTTAAAATCAAAAGTAAAAGAATGCCTGCAAAGGTAGCACAGAAAACATAAGAATGAATTATATCATTCTCTATGGCAAATAAATGTGTCTGTATTTTAATTTCTACAACAAATGCATGATTTTGTTTTCATATTGCCAGATATCAAGTGGAAACATATTTTGTATTTAGGAGGGATAGCCCATTGTTTTAAACTAATGATTTGTATTATCTATAAGGAGGAGTTATAAGATCCCGATGGGAAATTGAGCTACTACGCAGTTTACTTCTTTTTCTTCAAGGCAAATTAAGCAGAAGAAATGTGATTCCAAATGCATTTCAGTTCATGTGTAACAGTCCTAGCTTCTCTTGCTGCTTCACTATACCCCTGTCCACCAAAGGTAAAATGCCATGTAGGAGTATTGGAATAATTCCCAAATTCTTTTTAAACTGTTCAAATTATTTTAAAAGTTGAAAGTAAAGAAAAGCTGCTGATAATTATTAAGACTTTCCCATATAAAGGAAATAATAAATTTTGATTATGTTAAAACTATACAAAAATGAAAGGAGGCTCTGGGGGAAAATGTTACAATGCTTTTTGGAAGCAGAGCTGAATGATATTCTTTCTTACATAGGAAAGAAGAGCAGAACAAATATACCTCTCAGGTCACAAAGCACTAAGGCAATTTACTCCTGTCTGTGTTTTTATCAATGATTCTTCGTTTATAATCCCTGACCTCTGAGAAAATTTGGGCCCGGCGCATTCTCTGCCCAGCTGAAGGTCATGCTCCGTTCTGTTTGCTGTATCTGAAATAGCCGAATGCTTTTATCCTATGCTTTTGGTTCCTGGACCATCTAACCATCTGATTAGCTCCATCTTTTATCTCCCATCTCAGTGGCTTTAGACCTTTGGCCTCGTTGTTTCTGATGTTCCCTCCATACTCTGATTGATACAGCACAGCAAAGGTTGATTTTAGTGCCCCAAGAGGGGCAAGCCTGGAGGCCTCCTTGTGCTCCAATTAATATCTTGCCAAAAGTAGTCTGGACTCTGGAGACCCATCAACCATTTTTAAAACATTTTTTAAGCTTTTCATTTCTCCTTGTGCCCTTTAATGCTTTACAATTACTTGAAATTTTAAAAAGTAAAAAGAAAATAAACAAAAAAGCTTGAAAACGTATTACAGGTAACAAGAGCAAACTAATTTTTTAGTAATATTTGATATTAATTATTTGATAGTATACACAAATTTCCCTTTTTAATTTTGTTTGATAGCTATTTTAAATGCCATATTGAGGCTGGGATTATGGAAATTCATTTATAATTTGCATCTTCTTTGTTAATTGCCTTAATTACAAAATAACACTCAAACTACGTATTTCCACATTTGACAGGTCTTGATGTTGTATATACATATTTCTTTAACTCCTTTATTAAATCCCAAATCTTGTTTCTAAGTCAAAATATGTGTTTAAAATTGCTCAGGTGGTCATCATTCTTTCATTATTACAGACCGTCTCTCTATTCTAGTCAATTATTTAAAAAACCTATGTTGGTTTTAAGATGTAGCATATAAGATTGTGGTATAGGGAGAGCTTGAGCACTTGGAGGACAAGACACCTACATCTGAATCCCAGGTCAGTAATAACAGGGTGGATTTGGTCATGCCATTTAACTTCCCATTATCTTAGCTACCTCTTTTGCAAGACTAGGCTGCTTTTTACGATAATTTCTAATTTACTCTCATGTTTAAAATGTTACGGCTCAGTAACAAAAATATAAGCAACTCGATTTTTTAAATAGGCAAAAGACTTGAGTAGATACCTCTCCAAAAATAATACATATGTGGCTATGAAGCACATGAAAAGATTTTCAATCTTATTAGTTGTTAAAAGATTCAGATCAACACCCCTCTTCACATTTAGCAAGATGGCCATACTTAACAAAAACAAAAACAGAAAAATAGCCCCTGAAACAGAAAACAACTGTTGAAGAGGTTATGGAGAAATTGGAAACCTCATAAACTGGGGGCAAGAATGTAAAATGTTCAGCATGTGTGGAAAACTGCTTGGTAGTTTCTCATTTAGTTAAACATAAAATCATTATATGACCCAGCAATTCTACTTCTAGGTATGTACCGAAGATAATTTAAAATGGATCCTCAAACAAAAACTTGTACACACATGTTAATAACATCTCTATTAACAGCCAAAAAGTGTAAACAATCCAAATGTCTATCAATGAATAATAAAATGTGCATATCCATACCATGGAATACTACTCAGCCATAAAAAGGAATGGAGAACTCACACATGCTTCAACATGCATACACTTTGAAAACATTATACTAAGTAAAAGAAGCCAGGCATAAAAGATCTTATATGATATGATTCCATTTATGTGAAATATCTGGAATAGGCAAATTCTTAGAGACAGACAGTAGATTAGCAGTTGTCAGGAGCTGGAAGGAGGGAGGAATGGGGAATAATTGCTTAATGCATGTGGGTTTTCTATTTGCACTGATGAAAAAGTTCTGGAACTAGATAGTAATGATGGCTGCACAACATTGTAAATATATTTGATGCCACTGAACTCTATACTTTAAAATAATTAAAATAGCCAGTCATGGTGGCTCATGCCTGTAATCTTAGCAATTTGGAAGGCCTAGACGGGAGAATCGCTTGAGCCCAGGAGCTTGAGACCAACCAGGACAACACAATGAGACCTTGTCTCTATAAAAAATAAAGAAAATTAGCCAGACATGCTGGTGCACACCTGTAATCCCAGTTATTCAGGAGTCTGAGGTGGGAGGATCACCTGAGCCCAGGAGGTGGAGGTTGCAGTGAGCACCATTGCACTCCAACCTGGGCAACAGAGACAGACACTGTCTAAAAAAATAAAAATAAAAGATTAAACTGGTAAATTTTATGTTTTCTAAATTTTTACTTTTCTAAAGTAAGACAAATTAGGACTCAATTTACACAAAGTAATGTCCTAATATAAGAAGGCCTACCTCATGGTGAGAAAAATCCCATTCTTAACTGCCATTGGCAGCAGCTGAAAGAGGAAGTTTTTGTTTGTATAGTTTTGCAATGTAAGGAAACAGCATTTGGAAGCATCATAGAAAGTAGAGCTCTGAGAAATTAATTTTCAACATAACCATGAGCTCCTGATCTTTAGGAATTCAAATCTTGACTTTTAGCTATATAATGCCTTGTAATTGCTAAATTGTCTCTCCTTTTTTTCTTTCTCTTTCATTAGCGTTGTCTTTGTCTGCAGGTATATGCTGGGTTTTCTTACTGTTTCCTACAAACATGATTCTCTCTTGGTTATATTGTATCTCTTTTTTTGTTTAGTTTGTGCTCAGTGGGTCTCACACACTCTTCTGCATTACAATTTAAAAAAGCTCCAAATACTTCAAATTAAAATATTCAGCAGATAATGAAATAATAGTTTAGGGCTTCCTCACTGCACTTTCAAGTTTTTGAAGGTTATCACAGTGTTGAATATGATGACATAAGCTGCTAGGTTTTATTTCCTCTACTTTAATAAGTAGTATTAATGTACATTTAATAATTACAACCACAGTGAGTGACAACTTTAGATATTTTTAAAAAGTATTTATTCTTTATTTTTTAAATTTTTTGACTTAGAGCTAACTGCTTGCCTATTATTAATTTAATTTAGTCATGTCTGTGGTTAATTCCCATATAAAACAGTGCTTGATTTCTCATTCTATTCAGGTCCCATCTGGTGAACATTCTCTCCCAGGTTTTTAATTTCCCTTGTGCTCCCTCTTTCCCTCTGTTTCTAGGTTGCTTCATGTCTCTGGTAGTCTGTGCCCCCTGCACACTCCAGTGCTGTAACCATTGAAATGCTTAGCCAGTCTCTGCTCAGCAGAGGTGGTACCTATGAATAGCAACTGGAGGCTTCTGGGGGCATGTTCCACCCACAGGGAAATAGTTTTCTCACTCTTGGCTCAATTCTTCCTCCACACTAGAGTTTTGTTTTGTTTGTTTGTCGTTGTGTGTGTGTGTTTAATATAATGCATCTGCCTAATGAAACCACAACCAGCTAAGTAATTCTTTCCCTCAATAACCTCAGCATTATACTTGAAGCCTCAAAAACTGTGGGCTTTCTAACTGCAATCTCTAGCTCTGCTGGTGAATCTGGGTTCTGCCTACTGCCCCCTCACAGTCCTTCAGTGCTTCTGCATGATGCCTCCTTTAGTAACCCCAGACAAGAAGCATAAAGTACAGTGTCATCTCCTCCTACTTCTCTAGCTTCACAGGGAACTCTAATGTGATTCCAAATAAGGAGGATGCATATATTACTTAGTTTGAATGAGCAGGATATATATGCAAACATTTGCAAACAAATAGAATACCCCAGCATACGTACACAACAACTGAATAAACATGCTCCAGACTTTTTCTTCTTTCCCTCTCTGCCTTTCTCTTTCTTTCCTTCTTTTCCTTTTTTCTTTCCTTCCTCTCCTCTCTTCTTTTTCTTTCCTTCATTTCTTCTTTCCTATTCTTTCTCTCTCCTTCTTTCTTCAGTCCCTCCCTCCTTCCCTCCCTTCTTTCCTTCCTTCCCTACCTTCCTTCCTTCCTTCCTTCCTTCCTTCCTTCCTTCTTCCTTCCTTCCTTCCTTCCTTCCTCCATTTGTTGATTTTAAAGAGAAAAAAGAGTTCAAGCTACTGAAGAAAACAGAATAGACTGATAAACAGGATTGCATGTTTACTCAAGTACAACTACTCACATAAAGAAATACTGACTAATTTCCATAGGAATCTGATTTCATCATCTGTCTCAACCCTTCTGAGTTGGAAGAGGTGAAGATGGGGGAAGTCCCTCTAATCCGGTAAAAATTGTCTATTCATATATAAGGTCCTTTAAGGTAGATGTTTAGACAATTTTTGATAAGTTTTGGAGTTTTCTTTGGTCTCCTGCTTCTCTCCTAGGTAAGATCTAGATGTATGAAGAAGGGGTTTAGTGGCTGCAAATGCTTGAAGCTTTGGGATAGAGTGGTATCTCTGATCCCCAGTAGTGTCCTTCCTCCATTCACCTCCCCCTTCCTCAGCCTCCAGCTCTATCCCTGCATTTCCCTGAAGCTCTGCTGATCTGGCCTTCCCTCTAAAGTATTGGCTGCTTCTGTGTGAGTGGTTATGGCCTCCCACCCTAGATGCCATCTGCTGACGGCTTTTGCTGCAGTCTGTGGCTGGGCAACAGTCTGCCCTTTCCCAGTTTAGCTGGGGTACTGGAAGCCCTCCTTGATAAACTGGCCATACCTTGGCTCTCCCTATTTGTGGAGCCTGCTGAGGTGTGGGCATGAGTCCCATCAGCTCCAAGCCTAGGTACAACTATAGAAATCCTTGCCTGTACTGTAGCGATACCTTGCAAGGGCATGTGAGAACTTCTGTATTCTATCACTGCCCACAAAAATTGCAAGACAGCACTGAATTAAAAAGTCTAGCTCTTCCCTTTGCTCAAATACGCTGTGTTCTCACTTCTTTTCTAGATGGTTGTCCTTAGGGAAGTTTGGGTGTTCTGCCATACTGGATCTGCCATGACACATGAAGAAAAATTTGGCAGAAGCTCCTGAGGTCTTGGTATTCCCCAAAATGAAAGAAATTCATTCCCACTTTAGGAGTTCAGTCCAAAGAAATGAGATCTGGCCGCATTCCTGGTTTCCTGACTCCTGAGAACTAGCTCCTGTCATCCCATTAACCCATCAGGGCTGGAGAGAATGTGGATTTTTCTCTATTTTTATTTTTATTTTCTTTAGATGAAACTCAGCAATCAAGTTTTCCAGAACTTTTCTCGATATATTAAATAGGAAGATAAAATAATTTTGACAGTTATTTTTCTCTCTTAAAAGAACCTTGCTTCCTTTCAACATTTTTTTTCTTTCTTTCTGCAATCTCACACTATTTTGGGTGTCAAAATTTGAATCTTAACTCTTTCTTCCTTTTTGTTTTCTGAGTGTAATAATCCTAACACTGTCTTGCCTCTGTGCCCACACATGTGTAGACACATTTTTTTTGGGGGGGGGGGGGGGGGGGCGGAGTTTCACTCTGTCACCCAGGCTTGAGTGCAATGGTGAGATCTCTGCTCACTGCAACCTCCATCCCCTGGGTTCAAGCAATTCTCCTGCTTCAGCCTCCCAAGTAGCTTGGATTACAGGCATGTGCCAACATGCCCAGCTAATTTTATACTTTTAGTAGAGATGGGGTTTCGCCACGTTGGCCAGGCTGGTCTCAAACTCCTGACCTCAGGTGATCCACGTGCCTTGGCCTCCCAAAGTGATATGATTACAGACATGAGCCACTGCACCCCGCTGACCGTTTTAAGAAGAAATATCCAAGACATGGACACAGGTAAAGAAATTAGTAGATGTTCTTTGGTGTCGTACTGAGCACTTACTATGGCACAAAACCTGAGGATGCTCTAATTTTCTAGGGATGGTTCACTTCATTAGACTACCTTTAACTATTGATTTGTATAGACATTAACTTGTAGAAAACTGATACTTGAAAATGTATCTTGACTGAGAGCAACACATCTGATTCTTGTTCAATAGTCATGCAAAATTATTTTTGCCCAGGAAAGGAAGTAATTGCAAATGTTAGGGTTTACTGCCATTCGGGTATTAATCAGTTTTGTATCTAGTTGCAATTTCTTTTCAGCTTTACTGTGATTGACAGACTACATAAATCTTATAAGAAACTTCCTTTTAAAAAAATCAGCTCACAAAAGGCAGATTAATAAGAGAAAAGGCATAAAAATTTATTAACATATACTCAGAGGAGTACCACAGAATGATTACCCACTCCCAAATAGGGTTCAGAATCTTATATATCATCTGGAGGTTACAGAAAAGAATGAGGGCTTGCATCCTTGCAAAACAGGTAGTGGGGCGTGAGAGAAGAATTCTGTTGAGGAACAATAAATGATTACTAATAAAAGCTAGTAGATCAGGAAACTGATACTTATTGTAAATAGTTTTTGGAACTAGAATGATCCTGAAAGGCAGGCATTATCTTGTGAAAGGGTCTGTTCAGGTGTGGTTATCTTCTTGGTCTTCTTTTCTGCAATAGATAATGGGATAACAGGAAGGGGAAGAAAAACAATTGTTCTCCTGGATGGGTCCCTCTTGTCTTCATGTATCTTGCGTGGGAGGAGTTGGAGGAGTTTCCAGTGTCTGTTGATCTAAGGCCCTTTAATATAAAATATTTATTATGCCAGTGAACCATATTATCGGGATAAAGTTGTCTGTCTTTCTTTAATCTCCATTTCTTGAATTCTGTTTTCAATTATTTTTACCATCTTACTGTTTCTCTTATTAACTTATGTGTTAAGTAAAATCTTTGACCATGTTTATGACATTTAGAGATTTATATTTTAACAATATATACATAATATGGAATGACAATGGAAATAAATTATTTACACTTATGTCTCATTTAAGAATTTAAAAAAAAAATGTAGAGACAAGATCTTGTTATTGCTCAGGCTGGTCTTGAACTCCTGGTCTCAAGCAATCCTCCCACCTCGGCCTCCCGAAGTGGTGGGATTACAGCATGAGCTACCATGCCTGGCCACATAGGAAATTTAATTGGTTTCTAAAAACATGACTTAGGAGTAAAAACATTATTAGGTTTAAAAAAGTATATTTCTATTAATTATATTGTGAAAATTATAGTACATTCTATCCTAATGCAAGTTATGCAATATTTACAAAAGAAAAATAGATCAATTGAATTAAATAAACATGTAAGTGATAAACAATAATATAAGTGCAGCTTATAAATAAATTGCAATTGGCCAGGCACAGTAGTTCATGCTTATAGGCCCAGCACTTTGAGAGGCCAAGGTGAGAGGATCACTTGAGCTCAGGAATTTGAAACCAGCCTGAGCAACATGGTGAAACCTTGTCTCTACATAAAAAAATTACAAAAAATTAGCTGGACGTGGTGGTACATGCCCATAGTCCCAGCTACCTGGGATGCTGAGGTAAGAGAATCCTTTGAGCCCAGGAAGCAGAGGCTGCAATGAGCCAAGATTGTGCCACTGCACACCAGCCTGGGTGACAGAGTGAGAAACTATCTCACAAAAGAAAAAAAAATCAATTATTGAAAGTTTACTCTGCTCGCTCAGAAGAAAACAGGTTGATTGGGGTTATTAATGAAGGCTGATGAAGTAGCGAAAGAGAATCATTCTTTTAAAAATGCATCTTTACACTTTTGGAGAAGCATATTTATCTTCCACTCAAATTGTACTTAGAGAACACAAGGGCAAAATTCTAGAATCACAGTCAAAGAAAGGAAACAACACACACCTGCACACACACGAAGGAAAGTCATTGACTCACAAGTTGTGAGAAATTTTTGAAAGTTCAAAATAGTTGAAACAGGATTAAAAAAGGAAATGACTACTTAAATTACCTAAACCACATTATTGAAGCAAAAAAGGCAGAATCCACATCAAGAATGGGCTATGCTTCTTCAGGTAGTTAGACAGGCATGAATGGGGCAGGAGAATGCTCTTCCCACACCTGCCAGAAATGTCAGGTGATCATCAGTGATGGTTCAATAATTATCATATTCCCTCTCTAAAAATGATAATTTGGCAGACATTGTCAGGGAGAGACAATCTCCTGATGGTCCACAGCTGTTACATTAGAGTGTCAACTGAATGTAGGTGCCAAAGAGAAGCAAAGCGGGCTTCCAAAAAATTCAGGGTCCGGTGTGGTGGCTCATACCTGTAATTCCAGCACTTTGGGAGGCCAAGGCAGGTGGATCACTTGTGGTCAGGAGTTTGAGGCCAGCCTAGCCAACATGGTGAAAGCCCATCTCTACCAAAAATATAAAAATTAACCAGGCATTGTGGTGGGCACCTGTAGTCCCAGCTACTTCGGAGGCTGAGGCAGGAGAATCATTTGAACCTGGGAGGTGGAGATTGCAGTGAACCAAAATTGCATCACTGCACTACAGCCTGGGTGACAGAGCAAGACTCCATGGAGTATGATCTTCCCAGGGCACACCACCAGAAGAGGGAAGAACCCCTTAGGGGGACATTCTTACAACTTCCTAAACACACTGTGAATGCTTACCTCCCAAGCGTAAGGAAGGCACTGCACATGTGGGCAGCCTACCCTAAGGGAAGAATCATGGGAAAGGGGCCAGCCTATAAAGTCCTAGGATCAAGGTTAGATGTTGAACTTGACCTCAGCGCTCGCTTAGGTCTCTTCCAAGCATATTTTCCTTTCTTTCCTGCTGTAAAGCCTTTTAAAATAAACTTATATTCTTACTCTGAAATGTGCCTTGATCTCCTTTTCTGCCTTGGGCCCTTCAGTTGAATCCCTTCTTCTGAGGAGGCAAGAATTGAGGTTGCTGCAGATGCATATGAATTTGCAGCTAGTAACTTGGACGCTTTCCACCAGTAGCATATTTGGTGTTGTGTGGCTCAGGTATTTGCCACTGGTAACAATGCCAGGATGTATTTGTGGTTACCAGGAGCAGAGAGGAATCAAGGAGCAGCACTGGGCTACTTTGTCTGGTGTGATACTGCAGGACCAACCAAGCTTTGCTTCCCTTGCCCAGGAACTCTCACCTTTCCCTTGTCCAGGCAGCAGCCTCAAAAACGTCAAGAAGCGGCCGGGCACGGTGGCTCACGCCTGTAATCCCAGCACTTTGGAAGGCCGAGGCGGGTGAATCACGAGGTCAAGAGATCGAGACCATCCTGGTCAACATGGTGAAACCCCGTCTCTACTAAAACTACAAAAAATTAGGTGGGCATGGTGGCGCGTGCCTGTAATCCCAGCTTCTCAGGAGGCTGAGGCAGGAGAATTGCCTGAACCCAGGAGGCGGAGGTTGCAGTGAGCCGAGATCGTGCCATTGCACTCCAGCCTGGACAACAAGAGCGAAACTCCGTCTCAAAAAAAAAAAACAAACAAAAAAAACAAAACGTCAAGAAGCAAAGGGTTCTAGAGCTAGCATTAGATAACCAAAGCATGGAAGTCGTTTTTTAAAAAATTAGTTTGGCACACAGTATATGTGTAGGCTTTAGATCTGTGTGGCATAGTGAGCTCATAGTTCTTAGATGGATGGGAAGTTCTATTCTACTTGACCTTTTTCCTCCGAAGATAGCACAGAGGCAGGTGAAATATAATAAAGAAAAAAACAAACATGGCCTGGAAGTGAAAAGCAGTAGACAGAGATAAAACTCTCATTTTTTTTCTGTTCTGGGTCTCAAAGCTGGCTAACAGACTGCTGTGGTAGAATAAAGAAGATCCAAAGCTTAATTTTGCTTAGTATTTTAAACATTTAAAAATAAATATATTTACTATTATAATTTTTAATGATATAAAAGAAAAGTTATCTTTTTCCATATAAATATTGATAGCCTCAAAATTTTACAAAAACTTTTTAAATCAAATGCAATGACATTCCAACTGAGCCAGACTTGAGAGTCAGTATAAGCAATATTTAGAGTTAATCAACCCTTTCCCTGACCCCAACTATCACCACTTTGGACGATAGCATCTTTCTGTGATAAGTTATTTTCATGAGATGGAGCTGAGAGTCAACTAATCTACAGAGTTAATCAATAGTTCCTCCCTGGTTCCCAAATCTTCATTATCTCAATAAGTTCTTCAAATGTGCTTATGGCAAAAGAGTGTTCAACACACTCCTGAACTGCTATAAAATGATGGTTATAGGCACTTTAAATAGATGTACAGAAGTAACTATGATAAAATAGTAATATGTGATAAACAGCCTTTCAGACTTAGCACCCACCAGTAACTGGCAAATGTGTGTTAAAAAAAAAAAAAAAAAAAAAAAAAAAAAGAACTTTTACATCTAACCAGCTCACGTAGGAAATGCTATACAACTTAGAATCATCCATCAGAGAAGATGAAATAGTCATTAGTCTTAGAGGTCAGTTCTTCAGTTGATGAATAAATAAACTGAAATTTAGGGTAATTAAGTAATAGATGGAGTTCCACAGTCCTTTTGTGGCAGAATCAAGACTAAAACCAAGTTTTTTTTCACTCTCAATTCAGTGCTTTCTCATTGTGTTACACTAAATAAATAAGAAAGTTGATTGATGAGCTTCAGTTATTTAATCCAAGCTACTTTGGTCTGAAAACACTAATTCAATATTTTATTTAAAGCTACTGCAACTAAAGGGTGAAAGTCAAAACTTAAAAATATTGGGTTGGGCACGGTGGTGCACGCCTGTAATCCTGGCACTTCGGGAGGCCAAGGCGGGTGGATCACCTGAGGTTATCAGTTCAAGACCAGCCTGGCCAACATGGTGAAACCCTGTCTCCACTAAAAATACAAAAAAATTAGCCAGGCGTGGTGGCATGCACCTGTAATCTCAGCTACTCAGGGGGCTGAGGCAGGAGAATTGCTTGAACCCGGGAAGAGGAGGTGTTAGTGAACCAAGATTGTGCCATTGCACTCCAGCCTGGGTGACAGAGCAAGGCTCCGTCTAGAAAAGAAAAGAACATATATATATATATACACATTTTTACTATATTAATATATGTGTATATATATATATGTATATATGTATATATATATATGTATATATATATATATATATGTGGGAGTTAGTATTCAGTTATGCAGTTAATAAGTAGTTTTAGAAAATGTACTGTGCATTTCTAAGTAATTCTTCTTCCCCAAAGACATAAATGTTGCGTGTTATATTGTTTGTTTATGATAAATGTTTATTAAAACAGTACAACTACCAAATAAGTGCACTGCTAGCAAGGAGGTCTCATTTTAGTGAAAGCAAGGAAGGTTTATTGAATTTTATTCAGTTTCTTGTAGTAATATCTTGGGTGAGGGTATCCAAGAATTTTGGGGTAAGGCAAATGGTAAAATGAAGCACAGGTGGAAGTCCAAGAGGTTGGGGAAAAGTAAAATTATAAAGATAATGAAAGAAGTGTTAGAACTCTACTTTCTTTAAAATTTGTGCCAGGTCTGGCCATTGCTCAGTTAGCAATTACTCTAATTGTGTCTGCTGCTTACTGGAGAGTAGAAGGAAAACCCTTTTCTTTAGAGGCTGCTTTTGATGTTACTTTTGTGAGTCTAGTGAAGACTAAAAGCACCTGCAGCCTCACAGCTTCACTTTCAGGACAAACAACCGAGACTGCCTTCATCAACCTCACATTAATATTTATTCTGAAAAACTCCTCCCAGAAAGAGAAGTGTGTAAACCAGTAAATAACTTCATGGTTTACTTGAAGAACTTCCCAAATCCAGATAAACTTACCTGAAAGAAGTATACTTAACCAGCCTTCTTTTAAAACAATGGTTTGTGTGTCTGGGTAGAAAACCTTTGTCTCAGGACAATAGATGGTTCAAATAGAGAGATCATTTATGTGAAAACTGGTGACTCAGAATGCTTTTGCTGAAATCTACAACTTGATTTGTCCACTGCCCTAAACCATTATAACAAAACACTGGGCCAGGCACTGTGGCTCACACCTGTAATCCCAGCACTTTGGGAGGCCGAGGTGGGCGGATCACGAGGTCAAGAGATCGAGACCATCCTGGCCAACATGCTGAGACCCCGTCTCTACTAAAAATACAAAGATTAGCTGGACGTGGTGGCACGCACCTGTGGTCCCAGCTACTCGGGAGGTTGAAGTGGAAAAATCACTTGAACCCAGAAGGTGGAGGTTGCAGTGAGCCGATATTGTACCACTGCTCTCCAGCCTGGTGACAGAGCAAGACTCCATCTCAAAAAAAACAAAAACAAAAACAAAAACAAACAAAAAAAAAAACACTGTACCCAATCCCAGTCAAATTCAGGCACTAATTTACTCTTTACCCAGTGACAACACCTCATACCCTTTAAATATTCACAGCTTTCCTCCTTTAGGACATTACTAAGTCTTTCTGAAGGTGCCACTTTACCTTACAAGTTATAAACTGGGCCTTCCTTGATGAACAGGTTACTCTGATGTTCTGTTGGGACAATTGGCAGCTCAGCTGACACTATTAATGGCAAACAGCTTTTCAACCACAGAAGTGGCAACTACTGTATTATTCATAAGTATATGCACCTGAATGTTCTTGATAGATTTTTGGTTTATTTTCCCATGTATCACTTATTTGTAAGGCAAAATGTTATGTGAAGTATTTATTTTTGTCAGACAAACAATCTTAACCAGGATTTCCTATTCTTCTTTCTGCTGAACACTACATAGGGACCAGTAAAAAGAAGCTGCTGGACCCTTCTCCCCACAATCCAGCAGGGTCAAAAGAGGCAGAATCAGGACTGGTTCCATGGATATTTGACCTGTGCTGGTGTACACGGCCCCTGGTTTAATAATGTTTTGTCACTGTTTTAAAATTCTCCTTTTTTTTTTTTTTTTTTTAATTGTTTACTTTAAAACTAGAGTCTCACTCTGTTGCCCAGGCTGAAATACAATGGCACAAGCATAGCTCTTTGAAGCTTCAAACTCCTAAGCTCAAATAAACATCCCTCCTCAGCCTCATAAAGTTCTGGGATAATAGACACTGTTTCTTAAAGTGGAGCAAGCCACTATGCCAAAGCACTTTGTAAATTTTTTAATTTAATTTAATTTTTAAAGAGTTGGTGTCTGGCTGTGTTTCCAAGGCTGAAGTGCAGTGGCTACTCAGAGGCACACTCCCAATACTGGTCAGCTGGGAGTTTTGACCTGCTCCATTTCCAACCTGGGGCCATTCAACTGTCCTTAGGCAACCTAGTGGCTCCTTGCTCCCAGAAGGAATTATTGATAATATTTAAACTAGGAACCTTGCATGTTTATATTGTATTAGGCTCTATAAGTTACATAGCTGATGCTGGGCAGTTTTATTCTTCTTTACATTGTTTCCTGGACATCATGCTCCTTTTGTAGAGTTCTATAGTCCAGTATTAAATGTGAGATAAATAATTCTTTAAAATTCTCTTTTGACAATCTTTCCTTTCTTGCTGTAAAATATTATTGCCTCTCTTACAGAGGAATTAAAAATCCAAATCTTGGTAGCAAAATTTGAACTCTCTATTTTGAGTATATTTTTAAATAATTTTTACCTCTATTCCAACTGACCTAAAGCAAAAGAAATGGTGAACTGTTAAGGAAGAATGTCATGTACACAGACATTCAAGAGAAAATTACATAAGCTTTCATTTTTACTGTAACTTTAATAACTGAGAAAATATTTAGGCTAAATGTTGATAATAAATATTTCAAACCTACATCTTTTCAAACTTAACGATAACACAGATTAATACAAAGAAGATAAATGCCCCAACAGAACAAAATTACAAAAATATATATACATAGCCCATCAACATGTAAAATACTAGTTAAGCTTGATAAAAATAAAAGAAATACAAGTGAACACAAGGAAACATTCTTTACATCAATCAACTGTAATGTAATCATAAAATATAAAAAATCCTCCACATTGTCAACATCCATTCTCATTCATTTCTGCTGCTAACAGAGCCTGAGTAAAACACATATATATCAAAATTTCATGTTATTTATTCCATCTCATCCAGTTATCTCACTTGAAGTTATCTAGCCTAATGAAATATTGGTAGGTACTGTCAAGTAGTTATTTATAAAAATATTCACAGCAATGTTATCCATAGCATAGAGAGCATGACACTAGACATGGCAAAATAATCAGAGATGTAATCTAAAACTTAAATATAAAGATGTTCATTGCAGTGTTATTCAGAATATAGTTTCTACCTTTGTGTGTAATGCTTTCTTGAAAATATGTGTCTATTCTGAATGTCCGTAAGACAATAAACAAACTTACATAGAATAAAGAGGTTTCTTTTCCATGAGATCCAAAAATTATGTTGTAATGAAACCTTGCCAAAGTTCCAATTTCAGTGATATATTTTTAGATATTATGCTTTATATTCTACTTTATTTCAGTTTTATCTTGAGAATAATACTTTTTCCTATTCATATCTATGGTATTTTGTACTTACATTCTTCACACAATACAAAAGAATACATGCAAAATGCAGTATAATCTAATGGATTGTACAAACTTGCAGAAGCAAAATCAGATAGCCAACTATTTGTTCACTATCTGATTTATCTGTAGTAAAGATTTAATTCAGCACATGAGAGATGATTTAAGGCTAATAGGGCATATTTTAGGAGAGTTTGAAGTTTTTAATTTCGAGCATATTTTGTCAAGGAGTACCTATGCTTATATTTTAAAAGGAAAAAACCCAAAGTACCCACCATATATTTTGAAATATAAGTATCACAAATACTTTACAGGAAAAGCTTTCAATTCTTTGGCTTTTTGGAACAGCTATTCCCCATGGAGAAACTTTCAGTTAATGTGCTCTCTGGGCAACATACATAATTTTGGCTACTTTTTTAGCTATTGGGAAATCATCACAAGGATACATGGGCCTGGAGGCTAATGATAATGAAGGAGACAACATTCCTATAGATGCTGTGTGTTACAACTTTCGTTTTTCATTCCTTTAAGTAGAGGAGCAAACTAAGCTCCTCTTCTTAATGGAGCTGGCATTCTTACAATTCAACTAGCAGTACAAATCAAGGCAAATGTTTCTTCAAGATCTGGTAAAATCTGGTAAAATAAAATAAATACCATTTTGTATTAATAGCATACATTTACAAGTCTTTACAGAAAGGACAAATGATATATAAGTAGTAAATTACTGGATCTTTTCTTCAGTCCCTTTTCAGGGTATTAACATAAATGTTAAGCTCTTGTATATTCTGTTACCAGTCTCTGTATACTATCAATTTGTTATACATGTTTATTAGCTCCTGCTCTACTGTAAGTGTCTTAAGAGCAGAGAACACGTTTGTCATGTAGTTTTATTACCAACACCTTAAACAGTGAGTGGCATATGTTATGTCCTCAGTAAATACTTATTACATAAAGAAATAAATAAGTAAATAATTAAATACATACATGCTGAGTAAATGAGTGATTGAGCTCCAGGCTGGGAATTTATTGAAATCTGCTTAAGGCCAAACTCTGTAGCCTACACATTTTAGTATGATTTAACCAATGAACTTCACATATTTAGCCTTGCTACTCCATGTACTATGTTTCAGTCATGCCAAACTACCCTTGGCAGTCACATCATTCTCAAAGTAAACCATACTCTTTCAGATCTTCCCTTTTAGGTACTTTTAGAGCTTATTAAAGAATATATTAGGAAATAATTATTTAATAAATGTTGAGTCACATGGAAATTTAGAGAGGAAAATCTTTTCCTCTATCCTCTTTGGTTCTGTCTCTAGGATCTGGGAATTCAATTGATAAAACACAGATTAACAAAAGAAAAAGTGTACAAATCTTTTTTTTTTTTTTTGAGATGGAGTTTCGCTCTTGTTACCCAGGCTGGAGTGCAATGGCACGATCTTGGCTCACCACAACCTCCGCCTCCCGGGTTCAGGCAATTCTCCTGCCTCAGCCTCCTGAGAAGCTGGGATTACAGGCACGTGCCACCATGCCCAGCTAATGTTTTGTATTTTTAGTAGAGACGGGGTTTCACCATGTTGACCAGGATGGTCTCGATCTCTTGACCTTGTGATCCACCCGCCTCGGCCTCCCAAAGTGCTGGGATTACAGGCTTGACCCACCGCGCCCGGCTGTGTACAAATTTTATTTTATGCAAATATGCTTATGTACATGACACAGGTGCTTCACAGAAAAGAAGTGAAAAACCCAACAAATTAGTGAGATGTGGGGGTTTTATAGATACGTTTTAAACTATGGTTGATAAATTATAGGAAAGTAACTAGAAATGTGTATTAATAGGCTTTAAGTAAGATTTGCTATGAAGATTTTGTCATCTCTGATCTTTCTGATATAGAAGAGAGGAACACATTTACAAATGGAAATTTATGTCACCTTCAAAAAGAAAATTTATGCCCTGCTGTTAAACAGAAAGAGAGAGACCTCTTCTACTGTTTTTCAATTGCTTTCAGTTCAAAATAATGTATAGCCTAAGTGGCATGTTTTGAGGTGGCATATTCTGATCTTTCCAATTTTTTTTTTTTTTGTGCATTTTAACCTTTGATCATGCGTTGGTGTTATATTTACGGTAGATTAGTGTTGAGTTCCACAACCTTCATAAGAAGTTATTAATACAGGGACCCATTATATTTTAAACTCCATAATCTCTCGTTTGTCTCTTTAGCACAACTGTTCAGTTTTGATCTTCATAACCTAAGAGAAAAGACTTGGTGTTAGCTGTTCCTAAGATCTATTTTGTAAAACGTATTTAGTTCAATAAAAATGCTTTATATTAAAACAAAGAAACAAAATTTATGTTAAAGTGCATGATCTGAATGAAAAGAGCCACCCCCAAACAGGCTTTGTGTGAACAACATGGCTGTTTATTCACCGGGGTGCAGGCAGGCTGAGTCTGATAAAAGAGTCAGCAGAGGGCAGAGGGACAGGAGTTGGTTTTATACGTTTGGGGTAGACAGTGGAAAGTTACAGAAGTTACAGTTCAGGGTGGTTTTTGCAAGCTGGTAGGGGGGTAATAGGGTCTGGAGTCATGAGGTTGACAAGGTTGGTTACAAAATCCAATTACCTTATCAGTTGAGGTAGGAGAAAGGAACAATAGAAGAATCTCTCAAGTTAATTCGGTGCTGTAGGGAAGCCGCAACAGGAAAACCCTTTTTGTGGTTTTCCAGTTACTTCAGACTTTCTATTTTCAGGAACTCATCTGAAGTGTACATGCAGGTTACAGAGGTTACCATGGCATAGTCCATGGTGCTGTCAGCCTGAAAGACCTTACATTCCTGTCTTTTTATATTAGTAATATGAAAGAAAAAGAAATGAAGAGTGGAGGACAGTAGAATATTAGGAAGGCCTGCACAGAGGGTTGATGGGGAAATGTTTCTCAGGGTTTCTTGGAGTGGGATTGGGGGCAGTGCAGAAACCTAAAAATGGGAAAGAATTTAGACTGCTTGGAGATCTCAGGGAAAGGGTTGATATTGTGGGGTCGTTAGAAGGAGCATGTGTCATATTAACTTATTGGTTATCACTTGTATATGGTTTTGTAGGAATTGAGAGATTAATCAGAAAACACAGGATCTAAATAAGAGAAAGAGAAAGACAGGTATCAGAGGACTAAGGATTGGAAAAAGCCATGGCATTCAGTTAGAGAGTGTCCACCCAGTCCAGCCAGATCCAGAATAACCATTTGCCTGATCAACGAGCTTCTGGGCTCTGTCTTTTAATCTGTTGATGACGTCATATAGGAGGCCCGACTGGTTTACATAAAAACAACATTCTTCATTTAGGAATAGGCAAAGACCTCCTTTTTCAGTGGTCAGTAAATCAAGACCTCTATGGTTTTGGAGGACAACTGTAGCTAGGAAATTTACTTGAGCTTGAAGAAAGGATAATGATTGAGTTAATTCTGCAATGCCAGCATAGAAATCATTAGAGAGGCTACGGAAGGTGATGATTGAAGTCGTAAGGCCTGCTATGCCTGTACCGAGTGCAACAGTAATTCCTAACCCTACAAGTAAGGGGATCAATGGAATGACCTGCTTGTGTTGAGCCAGAACCACAAGGAGAACAGGGAGGCTTTTGTCTCCATTGGCAAACTGAATTTTGGGAGTAAGGAAAACTAGGGTACAAGTACCTTTCCAGTTGGTAGGAAGGCAGATGTAAGAAGAACCACAGAGGAAAAAAGTCCTTGGCTTAGACAGAACTGGAAGTGTAACTGAAAAGGCAAGAAAGGGTTCTGAGGAGGCTGGGGCTTTGGACCCAAATGCCAAAGGAAGCAGCAAGATTGTAGTGGGGCTTGTTAGGGTAACTATGTGGAGGGAGAGCTTTTGTTTTCATGGTGTATGAGGAAGTTTTTGTTATCTGTGAGTAACCATTCACTTTCATTAACAAGGTTAGGCATGAGCAGGCAGGAAGAGTGGTCGAGAGGAGAGTTTGATGAACAAGGGAAGGGCAGTCAAGGATGGAGTGAGAGACAGGGTAAATGCCTATCTAGGCAAAATCTGGTCTAGTAATGAGGGAGGTCCTTTCCATAATGCAAAGCTGGCATGTTCCTATTTCTTGGTTAACGTGGGTGACAGGACCTTGGAGGTGAAGTGTAAAGGAATACAAAGAGGGTGGGAGGTCTCCTAGGGATGAAGGATCCTAACAGATGGGGAAGAAATTTGAGCTTTAGAAAAAGGCGTTTTTGAGGTGAAGAACAGAATAGTGAGTTGTGGAAGGAGGTTTGGAATATAGGAGAGTATAAGGGTTTGGTATAGCCAGGTGGATGGGAAGTACAATCTGATTGATGAGACAGAGATCTTGGACTAGTCTGTGGGATTTGTCTGGTTTTTGGACAGGGGTAGGATAGAGAAATTGTATGGACAGTTAGTGGGAACTAAAAGGTTTAGTAAGTGAGTAATTAGGCCTTTTAAGGCTTGTGCTGGGATGGGGTACCGGCACTGGGTGGGATTAGGGTGGTTAGGTTTTAAGGGGATGATGAGGGGAGAGTGACTTGTAGCAAAGGATGGGAAGTTGGTGTCCCACATCCTAGGGTTAAGGTCGGGGGACATAAGGGGAGCTATTAAGGGAAGTAGGGATTCAGGGAGGAGGGCAGCAATGAGGTATGGCTGTAGCCCAGGAATAGTTAAGGAGGTACACAATTTTGCTAGGATATCTTGGCCTAACAGGGGGACTGAACAAGTGGGGATGATTAGGAAAGAATGTGGAAAGGAGTGCTGGCCTAACAGACACCAGGCTTGGGGAGTTTCCAGAGGCCTGGGGGCCTTGAGGTCAATTTTCACAACACTTATGGAGGCCAAAGAGACAAGTCCTTGAAAAGAAGACAGCATGGGGTGGGTGGCCCTTCTTAATCACCATGTTGATTAAGAAGGGGATGGACTTACCCTTCACTGTAAGAGTTACCAGAAGCTTGACGTTAGTGATGATCAAGGGAGCCTCCGAAATGTTTGGGCAGTGGCAATCTTCAGCCACCAAGCCGAGGAGATCTGGGAAGGCTTCATTCTGGGAGCTTTGGGTTGGAGCTCCAGGAAGTCTCTAAGCAGTAATGTGAGTTGGACGGTGGACATTCCAAGGGGGCCCCTCCCCCTGCACAGACAGGGCAGGGCTTAGGAGGAATCCTGGGCTGCCGGCATTCCTTGGCCCAGTGGCCAGGTTTCTGACACTTGAAGCAAGGGAGGGATGGCTGGACACTGCAGTCTGGGTGCTTTGAAGTCATTATGAGCCTGTGGTGTGGCTGGGGTTTGTCTTAAGGCAGAGGCAAGCTGTAGTTATGAGATGTGCTGCCACAGGCAGGTTTTCCCTATTATTAAACATCTAGAAGGTGAGGTTGATTAATTCCTGTTGTGGGGTTTGAGGGCCAGATTTTAATTTCTGTAGCTTTTTTGTAATGTCAGGGGCTGATTGGGTGATAAAATGCATATTAAGCATTCTTTAGGGATGGAGTAGAAGTAAGGATGACATTTAAGTTACTCCAGGTAAGTTACAGGACTGGGTTAAGTATCAGAACTCTTATATATTTAGTAGGATCTGATGAAAAGGAGCCTAACTGTTGGCCAATTTGGGAAAGATCAGATAAACAGAAAGGAACGTGCACCCTATATGCCTTCGGCTCCAGCCACCTCTTGAAGGGGGAATTGTTAGGCAAGGGCAGATGAGTTAGCCTCAGGACTAAACTGTAATCTGGGCAGGGTATGAGGTGGGGAGGTGACAGGAGGGACATGGGGAGGTGACAGGAGGGACATAAGGAGGTGGGTTGTGGGTAAAGGAAGAGGAGGAAGGCTCTGGGGGACCAGCTAGGGCCTGAATTAGGGTCTGGTTTGAACAGGCGGGGAGGAGGAATGTCGGAAGTGTCCATAGACAAGGAGCATTCTGTGTCACCAGCAGAGGCAGGAGGGGTGGACCGAAGGGAGGGAAGGAAAATTTGGGATGAGTTGCATTGAAAGCAGAGATTAGGGAGGGATTGCAGTGTAAAAAAAAATGCCTGGATGTCCGGCACCTCAGACTATTTGCCCATTTGTTGACAAAAATCGTTTAGGTCTCGTAGAACACAGAAATTCAAAGTACTGTTTTCTGGCCACTTTGGAACTATTGTCTAATTTGTATTGAGGCCAGGCTGTGTTACAGAAAAAAATGAGATGTTTAGGTTTTAGATGGGGCAACAGTTGAAGAGGTTTTAAGTTTTTTAGGATGCAGGGTGGAGGTAAAGACAGAGGAATAGAAGGCGGATATTGTCCCTGGTGAAGGAAATAAGTTTTAAGGAGAGAAGTCAAGTAGAGATGAGAAGGAGGGAGCAGCTATCAGGGTTTTTAATAGGCATCCCTGAATGATTCCTGGGCTGTAACGTGGGTGAGTGATCAAGGAAGATGTCTCCATGATTGACCAGACACCAAAGGAGCACTGTATTCCCAAGTCCACGAATCACGTTGGAGTTTTTGAGTGAGAGGGAGAGATTTGTCTCCTCTGCCTCTACATGGGTAAAGAGTGTCTCCTTTGTCTCTACTAGTAGGAGAAAGATTTAAAGGAAAAGAAAGAGAGAGAGGGAGAGACTTGTCTCCTTTTCTCTAAAGGAAAATAAAGAGAAACAGGCAGAGACTTGTCTTCCTTTCTCTAAAGGAAAAGAGAGAGAAAGAGGGAGAGACTGCTTACCTGATCTGAAAATGGTGAGAGAGCTGTTTGGCATGCTAAGTGTGAGCTGCTGGTCTGGTCTGATGTGTTGAGGTGTCATGTTGGTCTCTTCCCAGAGCAGGAGTGGAGACAAAAGGCTAGTCTTCCCAAAGAAGTAACCCTGTCCTGGGTGTTTGGCACCAAGTGTTAAAATGTGTGCTCTGAATGAAGAGGCCCCTCACAAACAGACTTTCTGTGAGCAACATGGCTGTTTATTCACCCAGATGTGGGTGGGCTAAGTCAGAAAAGAGAGTCAGCAGAGGATGGGGGAGGCATAGAAGTTGGTTTTATAGGTTTGGGGTAGGCAGTGGAAAGTTACAGAAGTTATAGTTCAGGGCGGTTTTTGCAAGCTGGGAGGGGATCATAGGGTCTGGAGTCAAGAGGTTGACCAAGGTCGGTTACAAAGTCCTATTGCCTTATCAATTGAGGCAGGAATAAGGAACAACAGAACAATGTCTCAAGTTAATTAGGCACCGCAAGAGTTCATCATTCTTCCCGTTTGTGGTTTTCCAGTTACTGCAGACGTTTTATTTCCAGGAACTCATCTGGAGTGTACATGCAGGTTGCAGAAGTTATCATGGAATAGTCCATGGTGCTGTCAGTCAGCCTAAAAGATGTTACACTTTAAATCACTTTCATGAACATATGAAGTAAGAAGTAATTTCAAACAAGGAAAATAAAATTATATCTCTAAGTTATATTGCTTATTTTTCTCCAAGTCTCACTATCTTAGTAACTGGCATTTATTTCTTGAAAACTGAATTTCTTGTAAGTAGAATGTCATTTCAGGCTCTGTTCAGTTGGCCTCTGATAGTTGCATATAACTATGTTTCAGTGAATATGGGTTTTGCTTAGCAATTAATCAATGTCATAATACCTTCCATTGTAGAAAGTAATTCACATGCAGATAGTTTCCTTAACTTTCTTCATTGAATTCCAAAGGAAATGTATGAAGCATCTGGATTTTTGACATACCTCTGTCTCAAAGTTAAAGTGATAATGTTTTTTATTGAAGAAATGTAAAACACCTGGGGTGTTAACATTTAACTGAAGGTTTTTCTTTTGAAAGAACAGAAATAAATTTGTACTTTGTCATAATCTGTTTCCTCAAAGAAGCAGGTATTCCACAGAAATCAGACAATAGAACTAAAACCTCATTTGATTTTTACCCAAATGATCAGAATACTCATTATCTAAAGAATACTAACGCAATTGTAATCACACTGAAAATAAGAATAAATACCATCTTGTGATAAATATATATTTTACTCAACAAAAATATATTTTTTAAACATAGTTTTAGCTTCTATTATTTTCAGTTTATAACAACACTGGCAAGACTCAAAGTCAAGTGTGCCTAGAATAATTCTATCTGGTAGAAATTTGAAGATTGTAAATTGTGTTATTAAATTTTCTAACACACAAACGAAGCACATAATAGCAAAGAACAATGTGATTGGCTATAATTGGAGTTTAGAATGGTAACCCTGGTAAATACTATCATATTAGAGAATGAGCCTTTTTGTAAGAAATAATAAGCAAGTAAAAATTTCAAACTTCTTTTCTATGTAACTGGTCTATGATATTAAATAGGAGCTCCAGAATTGGAGGATCTCTTTTGCACAAAAATTTAAAGCCACATATCCATGCAATAGTATGATTTTGTTTTTTATTGCTCATGAACGCTTAGACTATGTGCTAAAGAATTTTTAAAGATAAAATCATGAAACATGGAAAAATAAAATGAACATATTTCAAAGATTTTATTCTACATAATAATTAGTAAAGGAATCAGAAAGATGTAAAAACTGGCTCAAAGGAGAATTCAAAGAGTATACATGTATAAACAATCAGAAATGCTGAAGTTAATTTGCAAACAAATGTAAATTAGATCAATATCCACAGGGCAATGATCAATTACATTTGCACTGGACAAAATTAATTTTCATAACTAACAAAAAGAACCATTTGCATTACTATCAGTTTTTCACAACTTAGAATTGTAACATAGATTGAAGACCATGAAAGTCTTAAACAAAGGTATTCTGGACAGAATACTACTAATCAATTTTTCCCATTTCAAAGTCTTACAGTTTTTCCTGACATGTCCTTGTGAGGTCATAATTTGAAAGGGAGAGTGAATGCTGCCTTTCACTGTGATGTAGTAAAATTGATATAAAGAACATAACCAAAACTAGTCACTTTTCAAGAATGTAAAACTTGAATACTTGTGTATTTTTACAATAAAAAATTGCAGTTAACCTTTACAAAAGATAATTTTCTTACACCTACTTCACATGACCATTTATACAGATTTTGGTCTTACTTTCTAATAATTTTTAAAGAAGTACGAGAGAAATATATGAGTTGTATTAATAGAAGAACAAACTAAGCTAAGGATTCTTAATATGAGGCCAAAGCAGGTAGATTATTTGAAACCAGGAGTTCCAAACAGCCTGAGCAACAAAGCAAGACTTTGTCTCTACCAAAAAAAAAAGACTCTTAACATGACAGAGCATGGCACTCTATAAATGTATAAACAAATTTGTTTTATGAGTTTATACAGTGATTTACATATGGTGCAAATTACATGTAGACTATCATGTGAATGGCTCCGCTGAAACTGTGCAATGTAATAGACTTGGAATATTTGCCAAAATTCATATTTCAGGGATAATATCTAAGGCTTACACCAGATTCGTAATGGAATCCACATTTTTTAAAAGTAAAAACTTCTATTTCAGAACAAAATTATTCTGACCTACTTGTGGGCCTCATATTATTTCATTCAATCTTTTGGACTATTTATAGCAGGGAAGACAGCTAGGCTAACACAGAAACTGAAGTATGCTGGTGTGACAGGCAGATTTGTTTGAAAATCACACTAAGGGCTCACAGTAAGTTGCCCGAACACTGAGCTATTTGGGAACCTCCATCTTCCCACCCGCTTTTATTTTGTTCTAGCAAAAATTTATGGATGCCTCATAATTGAGCTTCTCATTAGACCATTGGTTCCCCCCACCCCAGAATAAGGAGCCACAATTATCTCATAACAGACAACTCCTATAAAGCACTGGTACTGCTATCCAATCTATCTGGCACCTCAGTCATCTAATTATTTGCCAGTTGCTCTGTAAAATAAAGGGAGAGCAATGTCACGATGGAGTCTCTTCCTTGGAATGCAGGCATATATTATCCATCTTGTAGCGAGCCCTGGCATGAAGACTGTGTGATGCTGTTGAAGATCAGAAACCCCGTGGCTTTCATTCTTATGGAACTTTGACTGCAGAGTTCCTCAATAAAGTCTATTTCTATTCTTCAATCCATGCTGCAGAATTTTGTGAAATTTTTACCTAGCTTTAGGAAAATACAATGGGTAGGGAAATAAATTTATGAAAGGTGGTGATCACAAAGGATCAAATTTATACACTAATCGTTATAATAATATATACATATATATTCTATGATTTCAGTGATGTTTATGAGCTTGATAAGAAAAAGAAAAGCTGGGAGATTTGAGGATTCCGAGACATACAAGCAAGTATGGCAAACTTGGGAGATGGCAGCCAAAGCTAAATTGTAGGCAAGACTCCAGGGCTCTTAGCACCCGAAGAAGGAGACAAGTATAGCTATCAGGACTCACCAGCTGGGGTACATTTAGGTAAGAGGATATTATGATGGCTGTCATTAGAATATATCCCTGACTCCAGCAAGAGAGTTGAGCATGAAAGAACTGCTTATATAACAAAAAGAACAGTTTTACTTAAGCTTTGGGACCCTACTAACTCTGATATGGTTCCCCGATGAAAAGAGCAAAACATAAAGTAATAGGAGACATCCTCCTACCAACACTAGAAAATTAAGCACGGATTGTCCAGAGCATTAAAAGACATTTGTCAAGTGCCTGAGATGAGCGATGTTTGTGAGAAAAGCGGACTGAGGAAGATCAGTCACACTTTGAAAAGAAGTACAAGTGAGTTCTGAGATATCACCTGGAGCAGCCCAGGAGCAGCAGTGAGAGCAAGTCTCTGGGCCACATGCAATAGCAGGAAATCAGCAGTTCAAGCCAGAGATGGCAGGAATTTCAAGGGCAATAACATAGTTTGAATGGTATTTCCAAAAATATTTATTTGTAGGCACTGGCATATAAACATAGATATAGATTTTGGCATAAAAAAATGTATTACAGCACAAATGGTATAATCTATACTGTCTACAATGAGGTCTTTCACTTTGTGGATATATCTTGAATGCCTTCCCTAACCTGTATCCAAGCATCTTCAGGCTATAGACTCAGATACTTCAATTTGAAGCCTATGCTCTCAACACGCTGAGACTACCCTCAGACTGGGCTTTGCTCATGTGTTCACTTGGCTTGGGACAGGCTTTCTCCATCTACATGATTTACATCATCCCTTTACACAGATCACTTCTCAGTTGTCACAAAGCACCATTTTTCAACACAGTTGCCTGCTCTTCTCTGCCCCATTCTCCCCTATCCTTTTTTATTTGCTGACTCTATTTATTTTTGTGATAGCATGTATCACTAATTGCCTTGGCATTACATAGTTATCTGTTTATCATTTACCCTTCTACTAAAATGTGAACTCTAGGAGGATAAGAACTTTTTAGATTTTATTCACCGCCATATTCCCCAAGGCTTGATATAAATAAGCTCTTGATAAATATTGTTGAAAGGATGAACGTATCAATTATTTAACTTGCTGATTATCAATGATGTGACTTTCTGATAACCAACTTTGTCCTTCATGCATAAAAAATGAGGCTAATAACACTACCTATTTTGCATAGATGTAAAGATAAAGAGATTAATTTAGTAATTATAATCATAGCTAATACTTATTGAGTACCTACTGATCAGACTTATCATTTTATCATCTCTCCAACCTATAAAATACGTATTATACTTAAATCCACTGTGGATGAAGGTGCTGAGTCTCACAGAGTTCAAAAGTGATGGGGATATGATTTTATTCGAAGGTGTCAGTTTCCTCAAAACTGTGCTATGCGAGTTTCTTAATACATATACCATGGGCTCAATTTATGATGGTTAATATTGTTAGTAACATTATTTATTGTTATTACATTTTTCTTTATATAAGCACACAGTGGTTACAGATATATGTGGTTTATTTTACTTGTTATTGCCACATATTTTTAAGAAACTTGTGTAATATTCTTGAATGACTTGATTCCAAAAGGAAGCCTCCCTTTTTTCTATTTTAATAAAGAAAAAATGGTCATTTGATAATGACATTTCTAAGTGATTATAGAAGTTCTAATAAATTAGGTGCTATTTATACCAGTAAATATTTTAGGTGGATTACCCTAAATGTTCTGCACAAAGAGACTTCTGGAGTATTCATTAAAATGCAATAAATGTGCTTTCTGACTTTACATTATTTATCAAAATACTTAGGCAAAATCAAAATAATATAAATAACATACATTACCTTTAAAGATCAAAGCTCCTTTAAGAAATGCACCTATTTTAAAGCCAGTTGAAGGGAGGAGTACAAGTCACTATAATCCCTTCTTGAAGAAAACACATTTTAACTGTCACTAAAAAGATTTATTGTGTTGTATTGGACAGAGTGTAGAAAGTTAGTACCAAGACAAAAGTATGCCAGATTGCAACGTCATTTATTATGCTGGCGACCACAGAGGACTCACGTCTCTCCAACCTGTGGCATCAAAAGGAGGGTGCCAAGACTTTTTATACCCAAAAAACCACCTTGGGAGTGGGGGTGAAGAGCAGGGATGGGGATGAAAAGGTTTTGGACATTCCAAGGGCTAGGGGATTCTGTGATTCATCTCCTGGGCGGAGACAAGGGCGGGGGTCTCCGGACATTCCAAGGTCTAGGGGGCTTTTGTCATTCTGTTTGTTACCTCAGTGGTTTACAGAAGTCAAGATATACATTTGTTTACACATTGTCTGGGTGGTGATAGAAGTCACAGATTTTAGCAGTTACTGATAAGAAAAAGTAAGCAGCTTTACATAGTTTTGCAGAACAAACTAGCAGTTCTATTTACAGCTGCCAAGAACAGTAGTTATTGTGAGGAGAATGGGGCAGCCATTGCAACTTATTTAAAAACAGTTTTGCATTTTATAAAATAGCGTTGCTCAGGTTCTGGCTCCAGGCGAGCACAATATCACAATTGAATGTTTATATATTAAAAACATTTGGGAAGTAGTTAGGGTTCAAGATTACAATTAGCATTTCTAAATGGAATAAAGTACCTATAAGATGCTAACTTGTGTAAACAACACATGAAATGTGCTACAATAATCTTAGTTGCCATCAGTCTTCCAGTAAACTTTTCCAAAAGATTTGGAATTTGAAAGATTTGAAAGATTTGCCAACTTAAACTGTCCAATTATTTGGAAAGCCTTTTTCAGTACCACTTACAAAGAATATATAAAATAAATTAAATACATATTTCATATATTTTATTGCTTCTCCAACTTTCACACAGGCAAGCTAGAGTTACACACACAAACATGCATATATATATATATATATATATATATATAAAACATTTATTAACGTATGGTATAGTTCTCAATCTATTTAGGCTGCTATAGCAAAATACCATAACCCGATAATTTACAAACAACAGAAATTTACTTCTCACAGTTCTGGAGGCTGGGAAGTCCAAGATCAAGGCACTTGCAGATTTGGTGTTGGTGAGGGCTTGTTTCTCATGGATAGGGCTACTTGTTGCTACATTCTCACATGATACAAGAGGAGGAGGCAGCTCCCTCTAACTTCTCTAATATGGACAGTAATACCATTTATGAAGATGGAGCATTCATGTCTCAATCACTTCCCAAAAGGCTCCACTTCTTAATAGTATCACATTAGGTATTAAGTTTCAGCATATGAACTTTGGGGTGATCCCCAAATTCAGACTATAGGTATTTATCTTTGGGAAGTTATTTAAAATTCAGAATTGACCCTTATAATACTCCTGATAATTATTATTTCTCAGTTCTATTTCAATTGAAAGAAGAACACATTTCTGGACTGGCAGTGGTGGCTCACACCTGTAATCCCAGGTGATGGGATTTGGAACGCTGAGCTGGGTGGATCATGAGGTCATGAGATCGAGACCATCCTAGGTAACATGGCGAGATCCCCGTCTCTACTAAAAAATACAAAAAATAGCTGGGTGTGGTGGCACATGCCTGTAGTCCCAGCTACATGGGAGGCTGAGGCAGGAGAATCTCTTGAACCTGGGGGGTGGAGGTTGCAGTGAGCCAAGATCACACCACTGCACTCCAGCCTGGGCGAAAGAGTGAGATTTCATCTCAAAAAAATTCTTTTTTTTTTTTGTTTTCGTTTTTCGGCAGAAAGACAATATTTAACAAAGCTAAATGTGACAGGCTAAAGGCCTGTGACAATTGATGTCAATTTTCCATCTGAATACGTGCATCTTTATTTTTTTGTAGTACAAGTTTAGCTCAATATTGAGCTAAGAACAGAAAGAAATATCTCTTTCAACTTCGACTTCTCTTCATCCTCACCACCATTCCCCTAGTTCAAACTCTGATTACTTCTGCTAAGTCAATAGTATCAGATTCCTCTCACTTAAGATAATTACAAATTGGTTGGATTTGACAGTAAGCTGGCTTTACCCAGAGTGATAGGTAAGCCAGTTTGGCAAGTGAAAAACATAGAATTCTATCTGAGTCATAATCAAAAAGAAATACCTGTTATATCTTTTAAAATGTATGTGTTCACATTACATGTAACACATTATTAAAAATGATTTCATGCATTTTCTTCCTGAGAGATTTGTTTTACAAATTTATACACATTTCATTTTTCTGACATGTATTACTTTGATATTTCTGACACATATCACTTTGTGTGTGCTGTGTGTATGTGCACACATTTTAACTGTCTGAATCTAAGGACCCTGGGGGAATACATCCTAAAATTCTAGAAAAAGTGAATTGGATTATTTCCAATCCTATATGTTCATCATCATATTCAATTAACTTGGAAACATGTGCATAGTAGGAAGCAGCTACTGTGTGAAAGACATTGTTAGCTGCGTTGAGGGAGATGTAAAGCTTTAAAGCCGTGGTCCCTGTCACAGAGAGCTCACAATTTAGTTGAAGTGACAGAGTTACATTAAAGTAAAATTCAAGGGAGTATGTAATTTGGCTTGAGATGAGAGATATAGACAATGAGTACTATGGAAATTCATAGGATGAAGAGAATACTTAATACTTTGCAGCTGAAAAGCCCTCTGATTTATTCTCATTTTTAACAGAATCATTCTGCTTTTATCTGTTTTATTTGTTTATGCTTCTGGCTAGGATTTCATCTAAAAAGAGGGT
This sequence comes from Sapajus apella, assembly GCF_009761245.1. NCBI lineage: Eukaryota > Metazoa > Chordata > Mammalia > Primates > Cebidae > Sapajus > Sapajus apella. The sequence continues at coordinate 3,872,066 of NW_022436958.1, forward strand.
TCTGTGGGAAAAATAAGTTTGAAAATCACTATTCCAATAATAAAGTGGAACCATGACAAAGATATTTAAAACAACATTGGGCAATCTAACGTATATGCATATGCTTGTTTTTATAGTGCATCATGTGGTGCTTTGGAAGTGTATTGATTTACTATTTTAACCTGCCAACCTACCACGGATTTCAAAGTAAATGTAGATGCCAGTGTCTTTTCTAATGCTTCAGCACCTGCCATTGCCTAAGGAACATAATATAAACTTTTTAGCAAAGCACATTCCCCGTTCAGTCTCCAACTTGTCTTTCTTTATTTGATTTCTTTGAATTACAACTTGATGCCCAGTACCACAACCATACCATCCTATGAAGTGTTTATTTTTAATTTCCATTTTACAAATCAGAGTACTGATGTTCAGTATGGCTGGCCATCAGTAGATGAGAGGCTGTTACATAAACACACAGATCTGCTTCTAAATATATGTTATTTCCTTAATATCATGTTATGTCCCATTAGCCATTCACTTCTACAACTGCAATGTAAATCTCATCATTAACCCTGGGGGAATACATTCTAAAATGTATTTCACAAGCTTGTGAAATCAACAAAGAGTCAACAAATTAGATAGAAAAGATAAATTTATGATAAAATTTCACTCTTAAGCTTATCTCATGTGGGAACATAGTATCAAATTTTCAAAGTGTTTCCTAGTTTCTCATTATATTGCCTTCTACAGAAAAGGAATACAGTTTTCCCAGCTTTGATGGTCTCTGAACACCAGATGTCCATTTATCTCAGAGGCTATTGTTAAATTCTGATAGTAACATTTTGAGAATTTCTATTACTTCTTTTTAAAAATGAAATCAGTACAGTATTACAGTTTTGTAGAATACTCTGTGTATGCTGTGGGTATCTAAGAATTAGAAGTAAAAAATTGACAGATAATTCACGATCTCATAATAGTGATTTCTCCTGGTTTTATAGCTAACCATGTATAATTCCTTTGTTTGAAAATAAATTAAGTCAGAAAAAAGCTTTCTTTTAATTTATATTTTATTTTATTTTAAACTAAAACTATTAGATGAAGTGCCAGTTGTACACAGTTCACATATTTGACAACTCCAAAAGAGAGACATTTTTATCCAGACAAGTTGCTATTTAAGAAATAGAGCTTTTTCAGTTGACTTATTAGATTTCTAGATAGGGTATGGCAAGCTCATTTAACATCCCAACTTCCTAGGTATAATTTAAGAAATCAGTTTTACTTAGGCTACCAACTCAGGATAACACAAGCCATTGTAGAGAGCTACTCAAGGTTCCCAAATTTATAGAAAATGTAGATACTATTAAAATAAAAATAAATAGATATAGTTCCACCTTCTCCATATTAGTACTTAATAAAATGGCAGCAATCTATTTTAGTACCAGGAGAAACTGAGTTAGATCTAGGTAAAGCTTTTTTCTTCAAGAATGTGTGTGTGTGTGTGTGTGTGTGTGTGTGTGTGTGTGTGTATGTGTGCGTGTGCACAGTTCCCTTGGATTTAAGGGATTTTGAAAAGATGATGGGAAATTGTATTATACTCTGTAAGTCAATCTGGTCAAATGTGATAGAAGATAGTTTAATAAGTTCTATATATTTGTCTTTAGCAATAAGTAAAAAAGAAAAGAAAAGAAAAACTACACATATACGTTTATTTGTCACCAAATCATCCAGCCTGCTCTGGTATACCCTATTAAGTACATTCTGTCTATGCATTTTATCTTTAATAAGCAAGTTGTAGTAGTAGAAAAGTTTAAGCTTTCTTATGAAAAGTTAAAAAGTCATTTTATCCTTGATGCAAACCTTTTGCCTCTGGATGAGGGGCTGTTGTACATTAACAAAACTGGCAACCCTTTAAAAACAGTTCTGAAAGCAACTGTGATATTTGAAGATAAAAAGGATGAGGACATTACCTGAATTCTATCCTGCCAACCTAAGGGGTAAATCCTTTGATGTTCAAATGAGAGAACCTTAAATTCTTTTATCTTTCTACTTTAAAAATCTGTCCATAAATTCTTTATATAAACACTGTTATATTTTCTATACTGAATCTATGCTATTTTGCATTCACACTAGATAAGTACATTCTATTTGAATGTCAGTGTCTCATTTCATTTATTTTTCATATCTTCACTGAAGCAGACTCTTTCACAGGAAGTAGAAATCTTGAGTATCATTCATTATATTAGATAATTGAAATAACCTAGAAAATTTAAATACTAAAGAAATATTTACTGACTCATCCATTAATCCATTATCAATCAGCATTTTCTTGTCATCTAAATATGAACAGAACTTAAAGTTCCAGTTGCATAGTTCTCTATGGCTGCTGTTAAGCAGCAGAGGGTAAATAAATGAAAGAAATTAGGTATAACCTGAATTTCCCTACTGTGTAAATTGGACAGAGATGTGCAATTTTCTGCAAATATTCACAGGTACACTACAAGTATTTCTGAGGTTTCCTGGGACAGTTTCATGTGTACCCAAAATTAGCCTATTCCTCATGGTTAGAGAGCTATTACACTTGCTGTGACTCCTTAAAGGGCAACAGTGTCTCCATGCATCCCTGCTGGGCTGCTTAGTCTCTCTCTGGGCTCCTTCATGTCAAAGCCTTTAGTACAGAACATTGATAGGGATTATGTTGAAACACGGAATTTGTTTTGAAACAAGGGACGTATTTTTCACTATGGCCAAATATGCAAAAGACACAAAAGACAATATAATCTCTGTACATCTACCACCCAACTAGGGAAAAAATAATTACCAATATACTTGAAGACTCCCCATAATGCTATACTCTTTCCTCATATCATTTAAATGTTTTAATTTTTATTTTCACTATAGGTACATATCATTAAACTATACATATATATAATCATAAAATATTTTACGTAATTTAACTATCATATAAATGATACCATAGGATATGTGTATATTTCTATCTTGCCTTTGTCTCCTAAATCTTATGTTAATTTGTTCAATGTTTATTTTTCAATATTAATTTTGCTTATTGCTTTATTAGATTTCTAGATTGGGTATGGCAAGCTCATTTAACATCCCAGCTTCCTAGGTATAATTTAAGAAATTAGTTTTACTTAGGTTACCAACTCAGGATAACACAAGCCATTGTAGAGAACTACTCAAGGTTCCCAATTTTATAGAAAATGTAGATACTATTAAAATAAAAAGAACTAGAAATAGTTTCATCTTTTCTATATTATTACTTAATAAAATGACAGCAGTCTATTTTAGTACCAAGAGAAACTGAGTTAGATCTAGGTAAAGTTTTTTCTTCAAGAACTCAATATTTCACTTGAGTTCATTTATTTTCACCAACATTGCATTAGTCTGTTCTCATGCTGCTATAAAGAAATACCTGAGACTGGTTAATTTATAGAGAAACGAGGTTTAACTAACTCACAGTTCCACAAAGCTAGAGAGCCCTCAGGAAACTTATAATCATAGCAGAAGGCACCTCTTCACAAGGCAGCAGGAGACAGAATAAGTGCCAGCAGGGAAAAGCCAGACAATTATAAAACCATCAGACCTCATGAGAACGACATGGAGAAAAGTGCCCCAGGATGCAATTATCTCCCATCAGGTCCCTCCCACAACACATGGAGATTATGGGATTACAATTCAAGATGAGATTTAGATGAGGACACAAAGGAAATTCATTTGAACCATATAAATTGTCCTTTGTATATCCTATCAGACTTATTATAAATCTAAACTAATTTAGACAGTGTGAGAATAGGAAGAAAGAAAATAAGCAACATTGGTAGCTTGGTATATGACAACAATTGTAGCTCATTTGAAAAAAATATACTGATAATGGGGCTGGAGGAACTGTTTGTTCACAAAAGAAAAAGATAGGATGTATATTTCATAACATATACACACAAACCGATTTCAGGTGAAAACAAAAGCTTTAAATCATTTGAGTAACTGCGTGGTACTCTTCACATAACTAGGATTATGCCATATCTTTAAAATGAGTCAACTTGCCAAACTGAGCTACATTTCCCAAAATTCCCTTCCTAGATAAGTACATTCCATTTGAATGTCAGTTTCAGTTGGAGGATATAAAGGAGAGTCTCATCGGTTGGAACACAGAGGGAGATAGGAGCTGGGCCTGTGGTTGTTTTGATTTCCCTACAGTTTTTCTTCAATTTCTCTGCCTACTGGGCTAAGCATGTGTTTAACCTCCGTGACTATGGGCCCCAACTTCCACTGGATACTCAGCAGACACACAGGCACTGAAATCAGAGTCAACAAGAGCAGACTACTGTTTTATTCTATCCTTATGGGATTCCAGCCCATGCTCATGAGATTCTTGCCTCATAGTGACCTTCCCTTCCTGGCTGCCTGCAAAGAGAACTTCGAGCAGTCTTCCTAGAGACTGGCTAGACCACATGTATCGACCCCAACTACTATAATGATTTGTATTATTTTGTGGAAGTTTCCTTAATTCCAAATCAAATAGATGTTTTTGGGCCCTATACACTTGAATATTTCATCAGGCACGTATTAACTCCAGTGGGGTTTTTAAACTGCTCTAGAGATATTTTATACAAACATATTAATTTTCCCCTTATAGTATGATTTTAATTCTATTTTGTATTAAATTGCAAATATCTTCCAAAAGGTGAATTTTGAACTTGCACTTACATATGTCTGAAGAATTAGCAATCATACATCCATATTTTCTATCTAAAATATTACTTTAATTAAAAAAATCATTTTTTATACTTTATCTCGTGAAATCTTATTTTGGTAGTTTCTTCTAAATGAAACAAACAAGTTGTATATTACCTAAAAACTGGTTTATTACTCAACAAATCAAATCTGCTATCAGAATATATCCAGAAAATTCTAGAGTGCAAAATAACATTTAAAATGTATGGAAAAGAAAGAATGTTTCAAGTTAAATTATTATCTCTTTTCATCTGCTGGAACTGTGGACTTCTTAAAATTTAACTTTCAAAATTTGAAGCTGAAAGAAAGATAGCACTGTTGATTGCAAATTCTATTATCCCTTTCTTATCATCTTTTTCAGTCTTTCTCCTGGGTTCATATGTACTCAATCTACCGTTAGTAATAATGTTAATACTGATTTTTTAAAAAACCTTATATCTTGCCTCTCATATCTTTGTACTTTTTCAAATTTATCCTTATCCATAACATAAAATTTATTTTAATTGCTGAAATAGGGTCTCATCTCTCTCATGACTTCTGCTTTCCTCCCCCACCTTCAGATTTTGTATGTGTTCCTTCTTCTGTCAGAGACACTGCTTCTACCCTTGGGTGTACAGATTATGTCTCAATGCTATGACAGCACCATGTTTGACACATTATAAGCATGAAATAAAACTGTTATTGAATTTTGTAAGCATGACACAATCCTCATACAAGCCTGCATTATTTCCGTAATCAGCCACCCTCTTTTTTCAAGCTCTTCTTCAATTAGGTTTTATGAGCAGGTCTCATGTCATCCTCCCTAATCTGTAACACGTAACAGAGAATATCTCAACAAATTATTTCTAGCATTTTCCCTTTTATTACTTTTAGTAAAGAGAGGCAGTATCTTCATGTCCTTGTAGTAGTTATTTAAAAATCATAATTACTGTGATCAGGGGTAACTATATCAACCAGGCCTCTGGAGGAATCAGGTACCACAGTAACATTGCATAATTTGAGTAGACTGTAATAAAGATAATATTTATGAAAGCATATGTAGAATTTAGAGACAGCATATGACACAGTGCAATACTGTGGGATGGGTAGTCCTGATAACCCACTTGGACCTAAAGGAGCCAGGGAAGAGAGTGAATATTCGAACCTACAAGAAATGAGTCATGTGGAAAGGGCCATCTTGAAAAAATTATATATTTTGGTCTAGAGAAGCAGCTTGGTCTTGGTGACCACATGAGATGTTGGCAGGAAATGATATCTTGGCATTCTTTTCTTCTTCTTACTGATCTCTTCACTGGAGAATTCCCATCAGCCATGCCGATCATAGCTGCAGTAGGAAAGCCTTGTTGTAGTCCATATATATCAACCTTTACGGGCAGAGAGCAAGATGAAGAAGTGTGAAGAGTTAATCTAGAGGACAAATAAAAAATACCCAGCAAAGTAATCAGTTATCATTAGTATAAATAAGAAAATATTGTAATTGCTTAATGCTTATAATTTCAAACACTTTTTGTTAGCATTTAATGATAAAAATTTTATAAGCTATCAATAATATATTAAAAGAAAGATTTCAAAAAACAACACTAAAATAGTGGATTGAAATCAGACTTGTTTTAGATTAATACTAAATTTAGAAAGTACATTATTTGTTTAGGTTTACCTTCCTTGGGTGAAAAAAATTCTGGAAATTTTTCTATAGTGCGAAGTCTAAGCTGTTCTGATGTGGTCCATGAATCTGTTTGTGCCCAAACTTTTTGATATAACTGTGCTCTGAATTTAACCTATAATTTGAAGCAATTGCTTTTATATCTCAAACTCCAGTCTGGTGCATATGACAGGTGGGCTGCATTATTCTGTACTTCTATTTACTTGTCATCGTGTTTTTACCTTTTTATTTGTAACATTTCAATCTGATTAGTTGTTGCACACTCTTGAACATTTTATGTAAAAGGAATTCCTTTGTATAGGCAAATAATATTCTATTATATGGATATACCACATTTTAAAATTTATTCATTCATCTGCTAATGAACATTTGAGTGTGTTCTACTTTTTGGCTATTATGAAGAATACTGTTATACACATGTATGTGTAAGTTTTTACATTGACATATGTTTTTATTTCTCTTGGGTATATATCGAGGCATGAAATTAGTCATGTGGTAACTCTATCTTTTAACTTTTTAGGAACTACTAGAGTATTTCTCAAAGTGCCTGCCAAGTAAGCATATTAAATAAGTTAAACTTTTTCTCTCTTGGTTTCTATTTTACTTTTGGATCTCAGCTTTGATATTACTGGATCAGAAAGCATTCTCCAAGTTAAGTTTCCCTCTTTTGTGACCTCATGCAGACTATAATTATGTTATAATAGCACATCATGCTATTGCAATATGTAAATTTACCATTTGTTTTTGTGGCATCTCTTTGAGTGTCTTACGCACTTTTGATTACCCAAAGCCTAATACATAGCAGGTACATGATCGATATGAGTGAATCATAGTGTTTAAGCTCAAAGTAATTTTTACATTCCTTATATTTCTTTATATTTTCTATTTTTATAATAAGCAGATATTAATTTTCATATTACTTCTTTAATAAGAACAAATTATATAATTATAATATATAACTATAGTTATATAATAAGGTAAAACATGTAAATTATATAATCTATTTTAAATCATTTCTACTGAGAATGTTTAATTATTATCATCAAGAACAAATTAACTTATAAAATTTTTTAAATGTATGATATTACCTATTTTATTAGGCATAGGAAAAAATACCTTAAAATTACCTTTCGGGTGGTAGCATTTTTTAAGGTGTATTTTGGATATTTCAGTTCTATACAATAAAAGTGATTTATTTTGTATCTTTAAAAAAGACCTTTAATTTTGAAAGTAGCATTCAATTTTCCTGGTACAGAATCCATGTTCAACAAGAAATCTCATAAACTAGATTTAGTTTCCAAAAAGAAGTGAAAATTCCCTAAACAGAAACATGAATATTGTAATCTTTGCAAAGGTAAATATAGCCCCTAATATACAATGAATACATTGCCATTCTGAAACTTTATTTAATAAATCCATCTCTAATAGCTTGATCATGTCTGAGTGCACTAACACGACTGAGTATTCATATCTGTAAAATAAAGGACCAGGTTTTATGTGGTGACAACTTCAAGATATTGCTGTTATTAAGAACTCAGCCTAGAGCTGGCAGCCAATATTCCTCTATGACACATCTATTTTACTCTTCAAAACTTTAGCCAAATATATGAGATTAAAATACTTGTAGCTCAGATAATCTGAATCTTTTATATTATAAAAGAATTATTTTTGAACAGAGTCAACCCCAGTGGGTAAGTCTGTGGGTGATAGTAATCTTACAGTGTGTTCTTTAGCACAAAAGGGAAAAATGGTTAAGCCATGAGCTTTGTAGCCAGACTACATATGTAGGAATTCTAGCTTTGCATCTGTAGGAACTTGGACATATTAGCTGTCCTATTCCACAGTTTCCTCATTTGTTAAATGGGTACATGAGTACCTACCTCACAGGATTCATGTGAGGATTGCATGCACTACTCTTATATAATGACTGTGTGTACAGAGAACACACTTGAAAATATTAGTTAGAATTACTGTATATATTCATTTTAGACTGCAGCTGGATGATTTTGAATGTCTGACTGCATTTTCTTTAAATCAGTCTAAAATTTAGACATTTTACTCATTTAGGCTATCATATCCTTAAGTGGTTCAAAATTTTGAGAGTTTATATGTTCTTCAGTGTTCTTTTTACTCATATTTTAAGCCAAGTAACCTAATAATGCATTGAAATGTAAATTGAAAATATATTGCTTTTCTTCTTTCTTTTTTTTTGGTATATGACATTAGCTAAAATATCAAACGCAACAAAAAACAGTTATAATATCTTTAACACTACTGAAGTTGAAAAAATGTTTTATTACTTGTTCTGGACATACCTTCACATGTTTAGTGAATAAAGTATAATTAGAGAAAATAAAATGAATTTACTTCCTTTTTGAATTCACTGTTGAAAGCACTGTAACCTTGGATTAAGCACAAGCAGCCTCTGGTAAAGTGAATAAAAGAGGTATTGAAAGTCACCACTAGGGAATTTAAGAAAATAACTTTCACATAAATAAGCTAAGGCTATCAGTGTAGAGTTTTGTCCAATTCTCATGAGCTATTATTACATGCACAGCTAAAGAGATTGTTACATTTTTTAAAAGCCAAGTTTAGATTTTTTTTTTCTTTGCTTTTTGTATCAGTGCTTTGCCTTAATCATTCTTTTCATCATTCTTTGTCAGTTGCTATTGCCTTTAAGGAGCAACAGAATTTAGTGCTCTGCAAAAAGATATGACAAATGCAGGGCAACAAAGTCAAGGCGAGAAAGAGCCTGGGTTATACCTGAGGATTCATCGGATTACCTATACAGGAGAATGTCCTGTTAAGCTGCTTTATGTATGTAATTTTGTGCCCCCATTCCAGAGATTCTCTAGCTTGACTGCACAATAGAATCAATCGTTGGGGAGAGATAGCATGGGGAGAAATGTCAGATATAGGTGATGGGGAGGAAGGCAGCAAATCATACTGCCATGTGTGTACCTATGCAACAATCTTGCATGTTCTTCACATGTACCCCAAAACCTAAAATGCAATTAAAAAAAAATCCCAATAACCAGGTTGCACCCCAGACCATTTAAATCAAAATCTCCTGGACTGAGATCCAGGCATCCATGTTTTTTAAAACTCCCCAGATGATTTCAATGTGCAGCCAAAGTAGAGAACCATAGCTCTGGAAAATTTCTTCCACCTTCTTGTAAAAATAAATTAGGGGCCATTTTCTATAAATCAAGACTTTGTTACTAGTAATCATGTTACTGTTCACAACTAAAGAAGTTGTGGAGATGATAGCAATCATATTTGCTTCCTTTCTTGTGACCTAGAGGCATTTCATCTCACCTGATATCTTAGAGATCACAGAAGTCAAACTCATTGGATCCTATTAGTATGCTCTCAAGTGGCTTATGTGACTTAGGCAAATAATGATTACCACAGGAAAAAAAAGAGAGAGAAAGAGTGAGAGAGAGAAAATAAAGTGAGAGAAAAGAGAGAAAGAAAGAAAAGAAGGAAGAAAGAGATGGGGAAAAAGAAAGAGAAAAAGGAAGAAACATATAAAGTAATATCTATAACATTCCGTTATTTAAATTGTGACAAAAGAGATTTTGTAAAACAAAATAAAATGTTAACTGTAATAACTGTTTTACTCTGGTTTGTCTCAATTTATTATGTGTTTTCAATAACACTATTGATTCTCCACAAAATAATAATAATGACAATATATATTTTTCGTAACATTCAAGATTATGGAGATAAACTTTCACATGTGGTCTTATTACCGGAAAGGAGTCCCCATCAAGACACCAAGAGAGGGTTCCTGGATTTCTCCCAAGAAAGATTTCTGAGCGAATCCATAGAATGAAGTGAAAGCAAGTTTACTAAAAAAGTAGAGGAATGGCTGGGCACGGTGGTTCATACCTGTAATCCCAGCACTTTGGGAGGCCAAGGTGAGTGAATTATGAGGTCAGGAGAATGAGACCATCCTGGCTAATGTGGTGAAATACCATCTCTACTAAAAATCCAAAAGTAGCTGGTCGTGGGGGCACCTGCCTGTAATCCCAGCTACTCAGGAGCCTGAGGCAGGAGAATCACTGGAAGCCAGGAGGCAGAGGTTGCAGCGAGCTGAGATTGTGCCACTGCACTCCAGTCTGGTGGCAGAGCTTGACTCCATCTAAAATAAAAAAAAAAAGGAAGTAGAGGAATAAAAGAATAGCTATTCCATAGATAGAACAGGGTATTCTCAAAAGCAAGAGGAGAAAGAATGCTTCCACCTTAGGTACAATGCTTGTTCATACACAAGATAACAAAGCAAAGTCATGGGGAGATGTGCTCTACCACCAGGGCTTGAGACAAAGGATTGTTAATCTTTTTGTAACTACTGTCTTCAGCAAGAATCTATATTATTATATTTAAAGTGAAACATTCTTAAACTAAGAAAGTTTTTGTTCTTAAGATATCAGGACATCAGGGTGTTTCCTGGGTCTGTTATTTCCTGAGTTTGTTAGGTCCTAGGTCTGTTCGGTAAACATTATTAACTTGTTCCCTTAACTGTAAATACCCTGTTGACTAAGAAAGCATAGCGTCCTGGGAATGGAGCCTAGTAGGTCTCAGCCTCATTTCAGCAAACCCCTATTCAAGATGGAATTGCTCTGGTTCGAACACTTCTGTCTCACAAAAATTTCCTCACACTGTGGAGTCAGTAGAGCACCTACTATATGATTCTCCCAGTTCATAAAAGAGGAAATTTAGTCTCAAAAACTTTCCCAAGCTTATTCAGCTAGTAAGCGGCAAAGACTGCCCTTCTGAACTGCAAACTGACCTCTTTATTCTTTTCTGTGTAATTTATTCAGGCTGTTTTACTAGCATGGCTCTTATTAGGACTCCAAGGCCAATATCTTGCCAAAATCATTGGTCAGTTTTCTTATTCTTGTCACATTTTTTCTTCCAGAAACATTTAACACTACTGATCATGCCCTACTTGATTTTTTTTTTTTTTTTGGTTGTTTTGATACCAGATGCTGAATCTGATGCAGCGATCCTCACATGGGGCACCAGCTGCCGAGTCTGATTCAGCTGATCAGCAGTCTCTGTCTGAGTGACAGATAACAGAAGTACACAAGCACAGGTGTTTTTCCTGTGCAAGTGCAGCCAGGAGACTCCCCACCACCCACCCCAGGCTTACAGACCTCCAGTTTCTTCAGGAAGAAACTGAAGTTCAGCCATGGAACCTCCATATGCCAGAGAGGCTTGTATTTATTTTAGAACAGATTTAATGATAAAGGTCTAAAGGAAACACCATTAGTGGGTAATTAATATTGCTGACTCCCCCCTCAGTAGAGAACAGTCCTGGGCATGAATGATCAAAAGTCAGTTTTAGGACAACATGAGTAAACAAACTATTCAGATAAACTCCTCTACATTCTCTTGTTATCTGCTCTTTACTATTAGCTCAAGGTAAGAGGATTAGGCTGCCTTTAGCCATAAACCTTTTCCCAAAGCTTTTGCAAAACCTTCAGGTCTTCCAAGAAGGTTTGTATCTTTCTCTATAACTTTTCCTATCACACTGACTGATCTTCTACAGCCAGATCTTCTAATTGTCTTCCAAACTAAAGGCTTTTTTTTTTTTTTCTCTCCAGATGATCTTACTGTGAGATAACTTTTAAATATTATCTATAAGACAATTCAGCCTGAATTGATATTTCAAACCCTGATGTCTCCACTGACCTTCATCTATTTATACATCCTTTCCTTTTGCAAGTCTACTAGACATTTCAAATTTCAATGCAAAATAATCCATTAAGTGTTATCCTCAGATCTGCTATGCTACTGCCCAGACTATCATTAGAGTTATCTGGACTACAGCAGGAAACTCTTAACTCTCTCTTTGCTTCTATCCCTCCCTGGAGTTCATATTCCTACACAGAAACCAAAGTGACCTTTTAAAATTATGTTTTAGACCACAGCACTCCTTTGCTTAGTACAACTTAAGGACTTTCAAATTCCTTATCATGAGCTAAAATCTGTGTGTAATCTGATTTCTGCCTTTTTCTATCATCTATTTATTCACTCAAAAAATATTTATTATTCACTTATCCTGTGCCTCTAGGAGTCCATAATGTACCTGCTTATGTGAAACTTACATCTTGGTTGAAGAGAACCACTAGAGGGGAAGAAGGTGTGTGTGTGCATAATTGAATGTTCTTTAGGTTGATGGTCAGAGTAAACCTCTCTGTGTCTATGCCTGATGAATGACATTTAGCATATCTCTTTTAAATGAGATCGGGGGAGAATCTAGTATCTGGAGGAATATATTGCTGAAATTCTTTATCACTCATACTTCATCAACATCCTTCAGGTGTGGTTGCCTTTTTTCCTGTACCTTTAGTACCTCAAGCTTATTCTTGCTCTGAGGTCTTTGTACTAGTCTTCCCTTTGCTTGGAAATCTTTGCCATCAGATAGTTGCATGTTTAGGTCACATCATCGTTTGTATTTCAACCAAAACTTGCTTCCTTAGATAACCCTACCCCAACAATTCTCAGTAGGTCTACATCCCCTGCTATGTGACTCCAGTCTCCCTACTTGGGTCTCATTAGTTACTTTATGGCTTTATACATTGCTATATGAAATGTTTTGCTTGTGTGTAATGGGGGTGGGGAAAACAAGAGCATTGTTATTTAATTCCTTTTTGTCTGGCAACTTTCATGAGAGCAGAAACTTTGAGTCTTATTCACTGTTGTGTATCCAGAGCCTAGAAGAGTGCCTATAACAATGAAAGACTAGACTTGAACCTTGACATTCAGATTCCATGCTTTTCTCACTATACCAAAGAATTTTGTTGCTAATTATTACAAGCTTTCTTGTATCCCATAACCTCTACTAGCTTTGGCTATTTTTACTCATACACCTCTATGAAATTCTCATGATTAGACTCTATAATGGCAAGGAAAATGTGTGATCCTCAGAAAATATCAATTAAAATATTTATATTTCTGTCATCTTATTTTAGCATGAATTAGTTCATCAGATGGAGATGAAACAAATCTTAAGCTTTAGGGGATAAAAGATCTGAGTGGGAAAACTTCAGATTTGAGAGACCTGGTAGGTTGAAATGAGTCCAGCATGATATATAGGCACTCAACAGATACTTCTTAGGCCTCTCACAGCAGCTCACGTTTATAATCCCAGCACTTTGGGAAGCTGAGCCAGGTGGATCACTTGAGGCTAGAAGTTTGAGACCAGCCTTGCCAACATGGTGAAATCCCATCTCTACTAAAAATACAAATTTAAGTGGAATGTGGTGGAACACGCCTATAGTTCCAGCTACTCAGGAGGCTGAGGCATGAAAATCTCTTGAACCTGGGAGGGAGAGGTCACAGTGAGCCGAGATTGTGCTACTGCACTCCAACCTGGGCAATAGAGGGAGACTCTGTCTCAAAACAAAAACAAACAAATACCTCAAATATTTATTTTTCACCTGTCATATGCCCCTAGGGATTGAATAAAGCATCAATCGCCAGCTTGTAGCCCAGGAGGAAAAAAAAATCAAAAAGAAACAAAAAACAGTTGATTCCCAAGAGACAGTGATCAGTGTTTCTTTACTCTGTTTCCATATTAGAATCTCCTGGGGTGACTTTACAATGTGCTAGTGCTTGAACCTCATCTGCAGAGATTGTGGAATATGCAGGATGGCCTCAGAGCGGGGAATAGGGAGCTGCAGTCAGGAAAAATCTCCTCCAGTAATTTTAATGTGCAGCCAACACTGAGAAGCACTGCTCCAGGAAAAAGTAGCCCACCCAAAATGAAGTGACAAAGAAAGAGAAATGGTAATTTAACTGACTGTTTACAGAAAGCATTGCTCTGAAAAGTGCTTTGAGGATTACATACAACTCTTTTTAAATTACCTTGATAAAATCAGAATGGCATATAGAATGTATGGGGCACATCACAGGAAAGCATATGAGTATCACTATCAGGAAACAAGTTTACGTATCCTAATAGGATGAGAGAGATTCTGAGCTGCTCCTCTGCAGAAGAGTAATGCTTTTTTCTCCCGGTATCCTTTCCTCAGGGCCCTGAGTTATAGCAAAAGAAAATAAAATGGAACCCTGGAGGAGCCCCAGGATTTCTTATGGATTTCTCTTATAAGAAATCCATGCGAGAAAAATACCACACTTTATAAATGCATGCTGAGAGGGTAGAAAGAACAGAATAATTTCTGTACCTGAGTTTTGCTGTACTTCCGACATTTCTGATCTTAGGCAATAATTATTTAGTACAATAACAAAATACCATTCAGTAACTACTATTACAAATATAATATGTTGAGAGAAGATAATTTAATGCAGCACAAGTAGGTGCTTCACATACATTAACACATTTTATCTTCAAAAATAACTTTCTAAGATATTTTATCTCCATGTTTCCAATGAAGAAACAGGCAGAGAAAAAGGAACAGAATGTACTCAAGGCCACTCAGATAGTAAGTCATGGAATGCGGATCCAAAGTCAAGTTTTTTAAAACTATAAATTAATGTTCTTTGGCAACAGTACTCCACAGTGCTGTTATGGTGGGTCCAACACCATGTCGGATGCAGGGAAAAATGCTCACAGAGGGAAAATTATAACTGACCAAAGATTCCCAAATTACCGTTCTGGAGTCAGAAATGCTCCTGAAGGCTACCAGTTCTCTTTTCTCTCCTCTCCCCATCTTTTTTCAACCAAATGACCAGATTGTCTCAGGATACATCTTTCTTGAGAATTATAAGGAAAGGAATATGTATGCATATCTCAAAGCCAAATGCAGAGATCATAATAAACATGGGTCATGTCCTGGCATTAAGAAACAGAGGTTAGCAATAAAGTGCACAGCTAGAGCCAGAGACAGTGAACTGCCCAGCTGGCAGCAGCGTCATCAAATGGAGTCCAAACCACCACAGAGCCGATCTTTGCCTGGGATGCTGAGAAATTCATCTAACCAGGCTCTAGGATTCCAAACTCCAGGTTAAGGAAAACTGAAACTGCAGCTTCTAATGTGATGATTATCAGACACTTGAAAATGTAAAGATTATACAAAGCTAGGTAATTGCTTTCATTCCCATGCCATTCCTGGAGCCACCTGAAAGGAAATACCAATGATTCATTTTCTCTCTGTCCTACCCTTCTGAGAAAAACCTACCAATAGTCTGTAAATAATAAGAAAGGGGGAGCCCATGGCAAAGACTTTGAGACAAACTCCACACACATATACCATTCTTCTAACTAGATTTTGTGCTTTTTATGTGTTCAGTCGAGAATGAAAACAATATTATAAATGTTGTGCTTTCCTGGCTTGACAGATGCTCATCTTGGGATGGAGTTATATACACAAATAGAAAATGAGCTGTAACAAGTTCTTTGCAGAGGATAAGTGGGTGTTTTTAGAATCCGTGATGAAAACCCACTGTAGCATGTATTATTTTTCCTTATTACACAGATTTATTCTGTAGAACTTTCCTTCCACCATTTTTACCCTCCAAATGACAATTTTCAGTGTTCCAATGTTATTACTACTTACTTGGTCTAAAGCAGAAAGGATGTTTTACAGCAGCTATATGAAGTACCATTGAGAATTAGATTGCTTTTCTTTCTCCCTCATCATTGTGAATTTGGTACAGATGAAAGATGGAAGATTGGCAGCCAGGGAGTCGAAGTTTCTCTGTTATCTATGAGATGCACATGATATGGGCGGAAGCGGCCCAAGCTTCCCTCTTCACAACAGCCATATGCCAGCTTAGAGCTCTGTGGGAGAGTGTGTCATTTGTAAAAGGTAGGATTTCTTTAAAAAACAAAACGAAAAAGAATAGGGATTTAACAAAGCAGTCAGAGGAAAAAAAAAACTAGAAAATAATTTACAAAGGTGTTTTAAGGGTTCCTGTTTAGCTTGAGAACGATGTGAGCCACGCTCCTTTTATTTTGCTCATCTTCATCTGTGTGTCTACTGGTCACCATGGAATTCACTGCCCATTTTTGTTGTGTCTGAACAAGCACAGCTCCTGTAACAAACTCTCTCATCAGTCATAGCCAAGTCCTGAGGCTTCCTATAAAAAGACACAGACTGAGACTCCAGACCATCGTGGAATGTCTCCACATGCTGTTGCTTTCACTTCATATGTTTCCAATCTGCCTGTTCTTGCCTAGGTGATTTAGCTTTCTTACTGCCTTGCACCTGGTCTCTGCCTTGCAGCTTAGCTTGATTCCAGCTTTGTTCCTGAGCAAAGCTTTTAGCTCCCTCCTTGCAGCTTGGCAGCCGGGTCCCTTCTACCCTATCCTCAGCCCTGCCTCTTGAAAACCTGGCCCAGGCTCAGGCAGTTCTGACAGAATACATCACAGGCAAAATTTGTAATGGGTTTCTTTCTATCCTGCCTGAACCCTTCTCTTTCCTGTTGTTTCTCATTGATTTCAAAGAGCCTCTAATCTGCCCAGGGCTTCACCATGAGGGAGCTCACGGAATGCTCAAGTCAATCCTTTTCCTCAGCTGTCCATCCTGCTGGGCTTCAAGCTGCAGCATTTACCTTTCTTTCTTCCTACTGTGAGACTTTGATGCCAGACCCACCTAGCTTGCTTTGTTAAGCATAGCTTCTCATAATGCAATATTTAATACACATTTTTATTATGATGATGAATGTGCTGATCCCACAATTACATTCTAAGTTAAATGTTTTATCTCGCCAATACAAACCTGCTACTACTCCTGTGATCTCTGTTTTTGTTTATAGCTCCACCACTTTTCCAGACTTTCAGCCCTCAATAGCAAGAACTCCTCTAATTTCCCTCTTGCTGCCACACTAAACCTTCTTTCAAATCCTGTTGATTCTCACCCATCCCCAATTTTCTATTCCCACTCCCATGGAATATTGAAAGTGCCTCCTAATTTGCCCTCCTGCTTATAGACATCTCCCTTCAAATCTGCTTCTATCTTGCTGCCACTTTAAGCTTTCAGAAGCTGCTGAATTTCTGCCCCTCATTTACTTGCTAAAGTAATTCCAGAAAAGGTAGTTAATTCCTTTCCATTTCAGCTTCTCATATAAAATTATGATACCTCAAAATAATTACATGATTATTAATTATTTTTTAGTGCTGCATTGTAACAAAGATTCTTTGTCCAAGATTCTGACCGAGATTTAGTCAGGATTCTGAGCCTTCCCCTAAGCCCATCTGTGGATTTACTGGTAAAATCTAATTTCAACAAAAAACCTGCACTCTTGATTTTGGCTCACCCTCTACATCTGATCAATGATTCCTCTTCCTCCATTTCACAGGTGATGGCTGCTTACTCTGGCCTGTCTTCAGGAGAATCCTCTTAGGTTGGTTTAACTAGAATCTTCCTTGCCTCTCATATCTGCTTTTAGTAAAATTTTCATACGCTGACCTACCACCCTGTTCCTTGGCTATTAATTCTTGCTAGCCCATGCTGTATGCAAAGTTGAACCATCTTTCTCTCTCCCCTACTTCAAAAATCCCATGACCATAGTCTCTATACCTTTGGGATGATCTGGGAGAAAGTCTTCTCTACCATGCTTTATCAAACATCAGTGAATTTTTTTCTTCATTAATTGTCATAGAATAAAGCACAAAACTTTGTCAAAATAAAATAAAAACTTGATACCCTAATTTACTATGCCAAAAGGGAAAAAAAAGTAGGCTAAAACTTGAGTTGTATGAGAAGCTGTCTTTTCTTTTGTTCCCAGGAAGATAGCTATAGATAAAAGGTTAAACATCCACAGGTAGCTACTCTATGTTCAACTTATCTTATGCAAAGTGACAATTTACTAAGCATGAGACAAATACATAATGGACTCTTCCCCCACCTGCTTTTTTCCTCTTGACAACATGTGGATTACCATACCCTCCCTCTTTCCCTTCTAGCCCACTTTTCCCCTTTTAATATTAAAGCTCTCAGATTCATCTTTGGAGAGAGGCATAGACAACAGATTGTTCTGTGATTCAGTGGTTTTTCCTTGTGGGCATGTCCTTAACCTTGGAAAAATAAACTTCTAAATGGATTAAGAGCTATCTGAGATACCTTTTCGTTTAAAAATTGGTGACCAATGGAAAGGACTCTGAGTGGAGATGGCTCTGACATTTCACAAATCTCCTGTGGGTGCTTGGTACCAGCTTAGGCTATCATTATTGCTCTACCCAATAGGATAATTTGTCAAGGTTTGGGAGCTCCCTGCTTCAGAGAATTCCTGATTTTCCAAAATTCAGTTGATATCTAAGATTTACTTCACTGTACAACTTTTCTGGAGTTTCAGCTTGCTTCAAACAAGAAAGGGAAGTTTAAATTTCTTCCTGCTTCTGAGATAGAGAGCAGTCTTAAGCCTGGACCACATTCATAGCTAAGCAGCTGATCTGAGATTTTGACTTGGAAATGCTCCTTAATGACTGAAAGCTAAGATTGACAGTCAGCTGGTCTTAATTTCTCTTTACCATCAGAGCATTACATAATTGTATTGTGTGGTTTTGTTGTTGCTTCAGTCTTCTCATCGGGGTTGACCAATTCTACCCAACTTGGTCAAATCCAAATGAAAATTTCAAATTATGGGGAATACGGCCTCTGAATTGGCTAAAATTCCCCAGAGCTGCAAAAAAAAAAAAAAAAAGAAAAACAAACAAATAAACATGTATTTGGATTCTTTGTTCACTCCTAACAAACTGTGGGGTTTTTTGTTTACTTTTATTCCACCCTATTCCTCCTTTCTCTTTTGTCATCTTTGGTACCAAGCAAAAAAGAAAGAAATTAGAGAAGGCTTCTAATACACCAACCTCTTTAAAAACTCAGGATGAAGATGCCACTCATCCCGTTTTGGGGTGTTCTGCTTTCTTTGTGGAATTTCAAGAGTCATGGGTAGATTCCTCTCTGGTCTAAAGTTCAGCATTTTGGTCTTGCATTAGCGGACATCTTTGGTTTTTGTGGGTACCAGAGATTACCTTATACTATGAGAGAATTTGATCTTGGTGTGTGTAATCTTGGACAAGAGCTACAATGTTATGATAGTTAAGGATAGGCTACAGGAAATAGTCATTACTACAGGAGGCTACTCATTTCTTTACACATTTAGATAAGAAAATTGTGCATGCTTTCTTTGTCCTGTTCCTTAAAGGGCTCCACCCAAAAGCCAGTAATCTAATAAAGCTAAATTGAAAATACCACCTATGAAACTAAGCCACTTTAATTAAACTCTTTATAAAGAAAATGTATATCTTTATAGAAAGTCTCCATTTCGTAAGACCATGTGTACCAGTGTGTTCTCATGCTGCTAATAAAGACATACCTGACACTGGGTAATTTATAAAGGAAAGAGGTTTAATTGACTCACAGTTCTATATGGCTAGGGAGGCCTCACTATCATGGTAGAAGGCAAAGGGGAAGGAAGACAGGTCTTACCTAGCAGCAGGTAAGACAGCTTGTGTAGAAGAACTCCCCTTTATAAAATTATCATATCTCATGAGACTAACATGAGAACAGCACAGGAAAGACCCATCTCCATGATTCAATTACCTCCCACCAGGCCCTTCCCATGACACATCATAATTATGGGAGCTATAATTAAAGATGAGATTTGGGGACACAGCTAAACAATATCAGAATCTCTGTCTCCACATCTAAACCACTAGGAACTGTAACTAGAGTGAAGACAATGGCTTAAAGTTTATGTAACAGATCTTTCCTTTGTTTTAATCTAATTTGAAATTAGATTGTGCCTTTGGAATATGCATTTTCTACATTACTTCACCCAAGTCATGTCTTTGAAGATGCAAATTTAGGTTTGCATCTAGTCAGCAAGTTTTTAGGCCATGGAACAGACAATCAAGAGATTAATAGTCTAAAGTAGGGAAGGTAACATTTTTGAAAACAAGCAAATGAAAAATCTTAAATGTGTAAGATCTCCCTCTGTCTGGGTTTGTTTATATGTGTCATATATGTGTTATGTAGAAATAATATGAACTACCAGTTGTATGAAAGAGCTATAATTAATTGGCTAAAAGTAAGTGTTTATCAAACTAATAGAAGTTGGCTGAGAGGCATTTCTGTTCACATGACTTTAGTAATCTTTGGTGAGATTAATTTCATAAATTTAGTTTCAAAACTCTCTTTAGTAATTTAAAATCATGTTATGTTAAATGAAGTAATTTTAGGGTTTTCAATGAAAATTAGTAGAATAGTAGGAAGGTACGATGTGTTTTTGGTGGTTTCTAAAACACAGGAAGATGTGGGTTTTGCTTAGAAAAATGTAATTGTTTTTCTAGTTCAAAGAACCTTTTTATTGGTGTTGAGACAAAAACCACCATTCACACCCAACCATTATTTTATAAACTGATAAGCTTGTATTGATGTTTTATGGCTAGAGTTACAAAGTAAAAGCTATAAGATCTTTATTTGTATGACTGTGTTATGTGTGCTTAGGTGCATTTATGTGTATGTACACCTGTTTTGTTAGGCATTGTGGCCACAAGGTACGAAATTAGGTTAAAAATAAAAACACTTGTAAATTTAGTAAATGAGCCCAAATACTTTTTTTGTTGTTGTTATGAATAAAGCATTTAGTATTGTTGTTTTAATTATAATAGCTAGCTGAGTTATAGGGGGAAAAAAAGGCACCGAACACATTTATTTAAACTTAAGCTTTGTACGTAGGAAAATACCTGAAATTCATAGGCTATAAAAATGATTAACAGGGAAATAACATTAAATGATGACTATTACAGCCATTAATAATTTAAAAAAACTAGTTAGGTCAATGTAATACCGTAAGTGTGTATAAATAAACTTGTCATATACTTTAGAATCTAAGATTAAATTAAACCATATTTATTAAATACCTGAGTCACTTTCAATTTTTGTTTAATTATAGAACATTTTTTAAAAAAAACACACAATGCCTTCCTATTAAAGGGAAACAATTTTTCTCTAATTCAAAGGTTATTAGAAAAAAAAAAAAGGTAAAAGGACCTGTAAATAAGGAAGATGGAAAGAAAGTTATAAATATATAGAGGTAATTTTAGTAAGAAATATTAAAGGAATATAATTTTAAATGAGAAATAATGTTGTATTGTAAATATTTTTGTCCTAAAGTCAATTGGTTAACATTTAAGAAAAACAGATTTTAGGATAAATGTGGAGGTCCAAGCTTGTTGTAAATGATTTGCATAAGTCATAATAAGGTTTATAAAAAGTGAGTTTGTGGAAAAATAAACTTTATTTTATCAAATTGGCTATAATTAAAAGAAAAGTATTTATAATATTGTTTTTAGAGATTGGGCTTTGATATTAAAAATACACTAATACTCCAAAGAATCGATTAGAACAACAATATCACAAGAAATTTCAATTTTTTTAACCTGACAGTTTACCTTTTACTGTATGTCAATGTTTTCAGGTTTCTTACTCCTTTGAGAAGCCCTAGGATACTAACTCTGTCCTTCAACTTTTCCATCAGATCCTATAACCTTTTTTCCTCAGTTTCTAACTGCTATTGTAGTCTGATACTAAAAGTGTTTTATCTTAAAGGTCTAAAGAAAATGTTTTCTTTCAATATAACCTTCTGTGATCTTGGCTTTCAATTCTTCTGTGTAATGAAAAACATTTACTTGTGACCCAGGACACACTTTTTCTATGTCTAACAAATTCAAGTAGTATTTTCATTAGTTTTGAACTGCAACTTATCTAAATGGACTCCCCATAGGGAAGAGAAATTACACTGCAGAAGGCCTTCTTTTCCTTTTTCGTAACTGGCCTAACAGATTTTATATTTTGCTGAAATAATCCCTATATCATTGTTACTAATTTTTTTGATTTGCCTAGAAAAACTGAGATTAAAAAACATTGAAGTTATTACATCCATGTAACTTTCTGTATTGCTTTTAAAGTCCTTGTGCTCTTAAGTTATAGAACTTTAACTTCTGTGTCTAAAGGATACCAAGTACTGCTAAATCTTAAACACTGAGAGCAATTTTGATTGTCATCTTCAGACTAGGGGAAAGAAAGATCACAATCAAAATAAAGTATATTTATGAGACAGGAATTAAAACTTTTCAACCCCTCTAAGTCCAGGGGCAATGACAAAAGAGATGGGCATGTGAAATTGTAAGGGCTGACTTTGAGAGACATGATTCATTCAGAGTTTCTCTGTAAATTAAACATTATGATCATAGGTATACTACTGCAAGACCAGCATCTGGACCCCTGTATCACATTAACAAGGTTTTCTTGGAGCATTAACATATTCTTTAATTTAAAAAACTATGAAAGGCTATAAAAAGGTTTATAGAAATTATATCTTATGGTCAAGATGATTAAAATTTAATAGATTCATTTATAAGATTTGAGAGACAGACTTAATTGGCCTCATACTGTGTTTATTAGGGCTTAGTATTTGGGAATGTAAGTCTACTGTCTCAAAGAATTAAGGTTTTTGCTTCTTTTTTTGAAGTCTTTGTGTTACCACTTTAACTATATGAATGGCTTCATTTAGGGATCTCCAAGCCCTAAGTCATGCACTAATATAGGTTCCTGGCCCATTAGAAACCAAGGTACACAGAAGGTGGTGAGCAGCAGGCAAGTAAACACTACCACCTGAGCTCCGCCTTCTAACAGATTAGCAGTGGCATTATATTCTCATAGGAGCACAAACTCTATCATGAACTGTGCATGTGGGGGATCTAGGTTGCACGATCTTTATGGAATCTAATGCCTGATGGTCTGAGGTGAAACAATTTCATCCTGAAACCATCCCTACTCCTACATTTATGATGAAATTGTCTTCCACAAGACCACTTCCTGGTGACCAAAAGTTGAGGAGTACTGTCTTATTTTACAATGACTTGCGATACTATTTAGTGATGTCAAATGTTTTAAACTTATGATATTTGACATTTCCAAAATGAAATATTAAATTTAGTCTTTTTGACCTTATTAATTATTTTATATTAGATCCCCTGAAATCCCAAAGAGATACATTTGGCTTATTTGGTATAATAATATCATACAGGAAGCATTGTCAAGTACAAAATGGTGTTTAACATCCTTTGGATTAGATTTGTATTATTTGGATTAAATAATAACATATTGACATAAATTTGTATGTTTTCCAAAATTGTATGTGATTCTTATAATTTTGATATATCCTACTATATATTATCAGTAGTAATTATGGTTATAATGTAAAATTTTTGGATGCCTCAGAAATAACCAAATTACCTATCAGTTTATCTTTAACCATAACTGTTCTAAAGTCTTTTGTCACCACAAGTGTTGCTTCACTTTGATTCTTTGATCCTTCTATAGGGTGGGTTATAATCAGTTATATAATTAAGAGTAATTCTATAATCTAAATATAGGCTCCTAATAAATTAAGAGATTGTGCCATTGAAATACGGAGGAAAATTTCCAGGACTCTCATGGAGAGCTGGTATATTCATGAGGATTGTTGATCCAATATTAACAAGAACAGGAGTTAAATGCATGTGCATGAATTGAGCCACAGAAGATTAAAATAGACTTTTATGACTTAAAAAAATAAACTTGTGCTGATTCTTTTTGTTTGGTATTTCACAGACAAGAAAACTTTCTCTTATTTTAAAAATTTATATCTTTTAACAATTGAGTATTCTCTAGTGAGCAGAATTTAAAACACAATTTCTTTCTACATAATTTCTCTAACATTTAGAAAGTATGTGTGAGTATTCTTAATACATGGCTATATAGTTATTTTCATAAATTCAATGAGAAACTTTTCTTTTACAACAGTACATAATCAGAGACACTGGTTATTTTACCAATGCTTTGACTGGTGTGACATATTTTCATATAACCTTGAGAACATGAGGCTGACTTACACAGCTGATAAAATCCCCCTGGGAAAACTGGCCTCATACTTCATCTTTTATAGAGTCCTTACCTGTGGTATGCAAACAATGCCAATTTCTTGCCCTGATGCTGTCTCCTTTGTACTAGTCCTCAGTGTCTATCGTTCCCATCTTTATGTCCATATGTACCCAACCAGAATCTCATTGTGTTTGCAGCTCAACAACTCCTAGATCTTTTAATCAGCCTTTTGAACTATTCTTTTTACAAATAAGATGAGTTGCATTCAAGATGGTATGGCCAGAGACCTACTCCATTTTCAGAAACCTAGATTCCATCCAAATTTTTTTGTATATTTTTTGTTTTTAACTGTTGGCTTACTGAACCAAAGCAGCTGAATTTGATACAAATTCAATGTCATTTTCTTCTAGGACTACCTCCTTTTTCTGAGCTTGAGATACTGAGCAAGTAACACCTAACCTCATCTGAACCTGCAGATATATTTTTTGCTTAAGAAGTTTTGTATTTCAGTAAGACCCATTCTCCTTAATAAGAATGTTGATAAATAACTGAGCATACAAAAACCCTATCTTGTAACAGAAGCTGTGTAATACCCTTGATCATATTATGTACATGACTAAAGACAATGGAGATGGCAGACAGTTATTTCTCCATTATTTGTCAAACTAGAGCCTATTCATTTTCTTTCTAAGCAGATAGAGTTCTACATTGATATAATTTTTAAAAATTCATTTAATTTCCTAATCAATTCATTTTTAAATACAAATATGTGTTATGAACATTTTGATATGATTGAAGCCACTCTGAAGAGTTCCTCTGGGGCCCATCACAATAACTGTGTATCCCTTCATTGTGATGTTAACAGTTCGATGTATCTACCTACCTGTCTAGTTGTCTGCTAATTAATTTCTTTGAAGGATTACAATGTAAGTGACAGATAGTATACATTTCTAAACACTCCATTAATATAAATTCAGTAAATGATTATGGTTTTTATTGTATTTTTTTCAGATACATTTACATAGTGTGTGTATTAGTCAATTCTTATATTGCTATAAAGAAATACCTGAGACTGGGTAATTTATAAAGAGGAGAGGTTTAACTGGCCCACAGTTCCATAAGCTGTATAGGAAGCATAATTCCAGCATCTGCTTGCCTTCTGAGGAGGTCTCAGGAAATTTACAATTATGGTGAAAGGCAACGTGGGAGCAAGGGGTCTTACATGGCAGGAGCAGGACCAAGATAGAGAGTAAGGGAGGTGTTACACACCTTTAAGACAACCAAATCTTGTGATAATTCACTATCACCATGAAAAACACCAAGGGGGATGGTGTTAAACTATGAGAAATCTCCCCCATGATCCAATCACCTCCCACCAGGCTCTACCTCCAACACTAGGGATTAAAATTGAACATGAGATTTAGATGGGGACACAGGCCCAAACCATATCAGAATGAGGTGAACAATCTTGATTACCATTGAATAAAATTTTTTTGAGGCAGAAGTCTTAGTTACCTAGGCTGTTCTGAAACTCTTGCACTCAAGTTACCCTCCTGTCTCAGCCTCCTGAGTAGCTGGGACTACAAATGTGTACCACCATGTCCAGTCCTGTTAAGTAAGTTTTGACATATGCATATACAGATCAATAGGAACAAATTCATATGAATAAAATAATGCAGTATATACACATTGGGATAAGGTTTTTTCATTAGTATAATATTTTGAAGATGCACCCATATTGTTATGACTACCTGTGCTTTATTCTTTGTATTGCTGGTTAGTATTTAATTACATGAATATATAGTAGTTTGTTTCACTGTTCTCCTATTGATGAGCACCTAGGCTGTGTCTAGTTTTTGGCTACTATGATATAGCAAGCTACCATGAGCATTCTTAGAAAAATATTTAGCGAACATATGCTCCTCTGTCTCTTCGGTGAAAACCTGTAAGTAAAATTGTTACATTATAAGACAGGTACATATTTAGATTTATATAAAGCTGTCAACAATTTTTCAAAGTGTTTTTTACTCCATGAACAATTGAAGAGTGTTCTGATTACTCTGCATCTTTGTCAAAATTTAGTATTATTATCAGAAACTTGTTTGTTTGTCTTTGAAGTTCAGGTGAATGTTATCTTCCTAATGACTAATGATGTTGAAATAATTTAATGACCTTATTGACCATTTGTATATCTCATTTGTGAAGTGACCATTCTATTCTTTTGCCCATTTAAAATTTGTTTTTGTCTTTTTATTGCTGAATTATAGATATATGAAAAAATATATATTTCATATGGATGAAAAATTTATATTAATTATATAATTATAATAAAATTATATATATTATAATATATAATATACATAATAAAATTATAATTATTATATTATAATAAAATTATTATATTATAATAAATTATATAAAATAATTATAAAAAATTATATAATAAATTATAATTTATTATATTATAATATATTAGTTATAATAAATAATTATATTTATAAAGAGAGATATAGCTGACTATATATAGATTTCAAAAATATATATCAAAATTATATTTTGAAAATATTTTCTCCCATCTATGAATGCTTACTCATTTTTCTCAATGGTATCTTTTGATAAGCAGATTTTTTAATGTGAAAATGAATTTAGTTTTTTTTTTCTCTTATGGTTATAGCTTTTTGTGTCCTGCCTAAAATACCATTGCATACCTCCAAGTTGTGATGACACTGTCTTCTTTTTTTTTTTTAAGCATATATATTTAGCTTTAATGCTTAGGTGTGCAACTCATTTAAATTTAAATTTTATGTATGGTACAGCTGCAGTTAGTTTATTTTTTATTAAAAACTCTAGTTGTTTAAGCATATTTTATTAAATAGATCTTTCTTTACTCATTGGATTGCTTTTCAACTTTATTGAGAATTCGTTGACTATATAATTGAGGAATTATCTCTGTGTTGTTTGTTCTTTTCTACTGAATTGTCTACCTTTAAGCCAGTATCATTCTGTGATATTTACTGTAGCATTATAGGAAAATCTAAAATCCTGTAAGTTTATTTTTTTTAATTGAAGATTGCTTTGAATATTCCAAATCTTTTGCATTTTCACATAAACTTTGAATCATCTTTATTATTTCTAAAAAAAAAGTTGGCTGGAATTATAGCACCTGCATTGAGTCTATAAATCAATCTAAGTTAATTCACATTTTAACAATATTAATTATTTCAGTCCATAAACATTATATGTTTTCCCATATATTTACAACTTCTTTAACTTTTTTCAACAATATCTTGATGTTTTCAAAGTACAGGTTTCCTTTTTTGTTAAGTGTATTCCTGAGTATATTATATTTGATGGATAATCTTTCTTTTACTGCCGTGAAACTCTTCTGTATCTTTGTTTTTGCCAGTTTGGCTATATTGAAACTGATATGATATTCTTCATATTTATTCACTGAATTTCTTGTATCTGAAATTTAATGTAATTTATCAAATGTAGACATTTTTTAGCCATTATCTTTTGAGAGCTTTTTCTTGCCTCATTCATTTTTACTTTTCAGCAGTTTTCTATGTCATACCTAGGTGTTCGTTTCTTTTTTTTTTTTTCTGCCTAGTCTTCATAGGATTATTGATGTCTGTCAATGTTTTCTCATCCATTTTGGCAAGTTCTCAGACATTATGTCTTAAAATATTTTTTTCTATCCCCATTCTTACATTTTTTGCCTTCCAAATACATTTATACATATGTTAGAACTTCTCACTGTATCTTTATATTTTATACTCTTTCATAATAAAATTTGCATAAGTGTTCTCTTTGTGCTTTATCCTGGAACTTTTCTTTTGATGTGTTGTTCAATTTACTAATCCTTACTTAGCTGTATCTATGAAACCATTATACCTTGGTATGAAATTACTTATTTATATGTTCCAGGGATTTATCTGGCTCATTGTTGTCTCCCACCTTCCAAGTTTGTCAGACCTACATTCAGACTCTTGTCTCATCAACTCTTTTCTCGAAATACCCGAGAGGAAATAATAGTTCTTATTTTCTTGGGACTGTAATATTTCCTGTATTTTGAGATAATATTTTTTTACCATCTTATTAGATTTCTATGTCTTAAATCATGCATTTTAACTTTTTTTAAGGGTAATTGTTAGTTTCTAGAAACATTGAGGAGAATGTACTGAGACTCTGCATATGCTACCTCCCCACCTCCACATACACACACACAAACACACACACACACACACACACACACACACACACACTGCACAGTTTCCCATATTATTAACTTCTTACATTAGTGTGGTAAGTTCATTTCAATTGATGAATCAATATTAATACATTATTCTTAACTAAAGTTCATAGTTTATATTAGGATTTACTTTTTGCATTCTGCATTCTATGGATTTTAAGAAATGTAAAATAACATGTATCCATCATTATAGTATCATACAGAAATTTCATTGCCTGGAATTCTCTGTGCTCTACCTCTTTATTATTTTTCCCCCGATCATCTTATAAGCATGATCTTTTTACTGTTTCTGTAGTTTTGCGTTTTCCATGATGTCTCAATAGGCTAAGCAGTGCTACAGCTGGGTGCTCATCTTCTCCCAGTCTCGTTAGGTTCTTGTAAGACCAAAGGTACCAAACACTTTGGCACAATTGTTTTTCTTGAGGGCAGACTTTTGTTAAGGAAAACAGAATGCTCTGGCATACTTCAAAGTGGTTAATTTTCCTATCTTCCTGCCAGAAGCACAAGGGAGTTTTTCATTGATTTCACCCTGAGAACCTAGAGGAGCTCCTGAAGGCAAAATTTGGGAAAGTATTTTATTCCCAAGCTATCCATGTTGAACTGCAGCAATTCATCAATTACTATATATTTAATATGTTTCCTCTGGTGCTGGTCCCAGCAGCAGGCTTTTACTTTTGGGCTTCTTCTCTGGTGGCTGTGATTTTTTATATATTCCTGCCCCTCCAAGTTTTGCACAGCGGGTTGCCCCATGACTTAAATGCTCTGACAGATTTAAGAAGAGCTATTGATTTTCAGTTTGTTTAGCTTTTTGTCTAGCTCCTTACATGCCAGACCAGAAAGAGAAGATCGACAGAATAATCCGTATAATTTTTTAAAAATATTTTTTGCCAATTTGTTTTATCTGAATTGGTTGTTGGCTTAAATTATATACTACTACTTAAAGTAGAAGGCTTCTTTATTATCTATGTTAACCTTCATATCAGCTCTATGAATAATTAATTAATGCATTATTCCTTGGATGTTTCTGTTAATACCATGTTTCCTTGCCTGCCTATTTTTCTCCCTTAGTATCTGAAATGCCTCTCAACTATTGAACCTAAAGTTTAAATAATTTTGTGTTTCTAAATTCTACCCATCCTCATGCCCTAATTGAAATAGCTCTTCTTCCATTAAATATCAAAAGCATTACCTTTCTTCTTAAATACTCTCAGTACTCTATTTGTACTGTTCATCACTTTCTTTTGTGCATTAGTTATTTATGTGCAGATAAATCACTATATAATTATAAAAGCATATTTTCTCAAAGATTAATTTTTTACATGAAGAATCAAATTAGTGCCACATAACTAATAAAATATGCTTAGTCAGGTTTAACACTATATCTCACATCTTAAAGAATGAAACTTAATGAAGTCTACAACCAATTCCTGTACTAGGTGACTGAATCAAGATTGAACAATCCCAACTCAGAAACTGCTTCCCATAACTTTTCTGCAAGATCATCTTCTCCTGTGATCTTAAATTCCCATTCTGTGTTGACTATCATAAACATGATCACGAATTAAACTGTATTTCATGTCTAGTAATTGAGTATCTTTCTCTTGTCCTAATACTATTTTTTCCCAGAGTTAGCTATGTCCGCAGGGTAAGAAGCAGGAGAAAAGCGAAGACATTAATAATTAGTTGGGCCCTCTAATAAAGATGGCAGTGGACACTCATAGGTTCTATGAGAAAAAAGGGCTCTATGACAATTAAACTGGAAAATGCTAGATCAAACGAAAATAACTGCTTACTTTGAAATTTACATTGAGAATTTCCAAGATGAAGATATAATTGGCTTAATTTATTTGTGCAGAAAATCCATTTCTAAGAGATAACTCAAGTGACGAGTGTGTCCAACATATTTTGTGAAAAGCTTACCTAGATATTAAACTTTATCCTGAACCTTAGAAACTGTCTATCTTCAAATTAGGGTAAATGTAGGTGACATGGCAAAAGTAGAAAATCATTTTTTCCTATGTTAAAGGAAAGCTAAGCTTTTCCACAATAAAGGGGAAAACTGAGTTGAGATGTAATAATGTGAATTTTTTTTTCTTAAAATAGAAACATCTATTAGAATTTGCATTAGTCATATCTTTGCTGTATCTACTTTTGGTTTTCACACCTTAAAGAAAGATTAAGAGAAATAAGACAGGGTCAAGGAAAGTCATAAAAGTCATTAAAGAGTTGTAAATCAAAAGCTGTGAAAAAGTTAAGGGTACTATGGCATTTAATGTAAATAAATATATATTGTGTGACTCTCCAGTCTTCATAGTTATGTAAGAGAGAGTATACAGAATAAGTTATGCACACAACAAGTAGCTTTAGCACTTAAAATGATAAATTTCTGTAGATCAATTATTTGCCATATCTTCTTATTGGAATATTGCTTCGCTGGTAGACAGTGTAGTATGAGTATTTAAGAGGACATAGACTGGCCTTAGATAGATTCAGTTTATGTCCAAACTCCATAAATACTTGTTATAAGAATTGAGATGAAATATTATTAGTTTCTGTGTGCTTTCATTTTCTCTGTAAAGGGGGGAATCTAATGAATGCAACTAACTTAGTGAATTAAATAAAAATATATCTGATACATGTATATATACAGTGCTTACCTTTTGGCTATCGCATATTGAATAATTAATAAGTTAAAACTTTTTCCATTTTAAATTAGATTAGAATCATATATAAAATTGCACATTACAAAGGACTGTAGAGTAATTTTTCTGCCTCTAGATATCAAAGTGGAAGCAGTTAACATGAACTAAGAGAAATGACCATTATTGGAAGAAACCAATAAATTCATCATAATAATGGCCAATAAGTATTGAGCGTTTACTATGTGACAGCTTCTATTATGCCACTTTACATATATTAACTCATTTAATTTTCACAAACACTTTCTGATGTGCTTATTTCTATTATACCTAATTTACAGGTGAGAAAGAAAGAGACTTTAGTGGCTTGTACAATGTTGCATAATAAGAGTAGAACTAGAATTTGAACCCAGGAGTCTTCATCCACTAATCCAATGTCACAGATGGCAAGGCAAATGCATTCAATTTTTTTTTTCCATGCTAGTATAGACAGTTTTCCAACCAATGTGTTTTAAGCATGTTTATTTATATATTAAGTTGTGTACATATTAGTGGAAGGGAATGTATGGACAGGGGAGAAATCTTTTAAATTTTAGGATATCAACATAAGTAGCATTCTTAATATGCAGCATAAACTCACATGCAAACACACAATATATTCTCAGCTTATTGATGATAAAACAAAATTGCCATTTTCCACAGCAACTGCAAATTTGGTCTTGACCAGGTTTTTTTTTTTTTTTTTTTTTGGAGCTTTTGTGTGTGGAGTATTGTCCTAATTATGCCAGTATTTTAGAGTACTCTAAGTGAATGATTTAATCTTTTTTCTTTCACTTGCTCTTCTTAGTATAATTAAGAAAGACACATTTAATTCTAGTATCTGGGATTTTGTGCATTTTCTTACATTAGTTGAGAAATTTAATGATGACAAGCAACAGGAGAATATTTACCTAAAGAAAGAATGTATAGACAATTGTTAGTTATTAATGATTCTAAATGCATTATTCTTAAAAGTTTTAAGTGTTTGAAAATATACTGGTTATCCATGTCTTTTTTTTTTCTTATTTAATTGTTTTGTATTATTTAGCATTATTTAGCAACTCAGAATGTAAAAATTGAATGAAAAAAACTCTGAATGAAAAAATATTCTCAAACAACAGTCCATGTACCTTGGTGTTTGATAATTTAGACACAGTTAAATAATTGATAAAATAACAAAGAACTAGTACAATTAAAAAAGAACTGATTTAAAAAATTAATTATAGTGTAATAGAAAGCACCCCAAATATTAACAATTAGGAAGTGGCTTAGACATATATGAAAAAAGAGGCAATGTAAGTATTTCAATCCTATATGAATATATAAATATTTTCACCCATCTATGTCAGTTCCAAAGACATAGTGACTAGTGACAAACAGATTAAATAACACACTACAGTGGCACAAGTTCATACTTCGTGGGATGCACAGCTACAGTTTCTCTGCTGGATTGTATTATTGGGCCTGAATGATAAAAGAGAGAAAAATGATATAGAGGATATGCAGCAGTCAAGGCTAGAAATTCTTTTTAGCTCTGTAGGTATCAACTTTTGCCTAGATAGTACAGAAGTCATTTTAGGCAAATAAGGTATATTTAGCTTGTGATCCACTAAACAACAAGGGGAAGGAAAATATGCTAATCTTTGTTTACCTGTATTTATATATTTTTTGTTCTTTTGGCATTTGATCTGTTAATTTACACTTAAAAATTAGGTAGCAGTAAATACAAAGATCATATTTATTTGATTTCTTTTAAGTTATCAGATTCTAAGTGAATGATTTAATCTTGTTTTCTTTCAGTTGCTCTTCTTAGTCTAATTATTATAAATACATTGTTTAATTTTCACATCTGGGATTTTATGCATTTTTGACATAAGCTGAGAAATTTAATGATGACAAGCAAAAGAGGATTTACTTGAAAAAAATGTATAGATAATTGTTAGCTATTGTGACCCTAATGCATTATTCTTAAAAGTTTTAAGTGTTTGAAAAGATACTGGCTATCCATGCCTGCTTTTTATTTATTTCGCATTAACACCAATGTCTTTGTCCCAAAATAATAAATCGATATTAAATAATTGGTGATTTACATTTCCTCCCATGGAGACCACATAATTTGACAAGAAAATTGTGATATGATATTAGAAGTTATAATAAAATATGTTTAACAAAAATGAAAACAATAGCATTTGGCCTAGAATGAACAAAAGTTCACTTGTACCTATTACACAGTCAGCAAAGATTCACTGAGTTTTTACTTAGTATGTATACTCTAATACTAAGTAAAATAAAGGTAACCTATAATTTCAGAGTGTGCTGTGTATCTGTCATTATGCTAAGCGCTGTGAATATCCATCACATTTATTTTTCAGAAAGCTCAGTTAAGTTTGATATTGTATTGAACTGCCAGTGAAAAATTATAACTGAGACACTGAAAGAGATCAAACCCAACCAGCTCAATCTTGCTTCTAACCTCCAAGCTGTCCTTGTTCATTCCTGGGTGTAGGCTGAACTAACTTTCGGAGGACCTTAGTTTATAGTTTAAAACAAAAATGCTAATAACCCTTTCCCGAAACAAACTCCTATCTTGCCTGACTAGACTGCCATTGTAGGACTAACAAATTAGCCACAAAATTAGAAATTATGGTTTAGAAGTCATGCAGCTGAGGGCTACAAGATTCTGACCCTCCCTAAACTGCTTCTAAGATCCGTGCTTGAGGTATTTTGCAGACCCTACACTTGACAGATAAGCTGGCACCACCCAGTTAGTTCTATAAACGGGCTCGTCTGATCTTGTGGCCCCTGACCCAGGAACTGACTCAGTGCCAGAAGGCAACTTCAACTTCCTATGATTTCATCTTCGAACCAACCAATCAGCATTCTGGACTCACAGGCCTTCCCTCACCCTCCAAATTGTCCTTAAAAACTGATTCTTGAATGCTCATGGAGACTGATTTGAGTGATAATAAAACTCCCATCTTCCGCACAGCTGGCTATGCATGAATTACTCTTTCTCTATCTCAATTCACCTGTCTTGATAAATTGGCTTTCTCTAGGCAGCAGGCAAGGTGAACCCATAGGATGGTTACAATATCCACTTTACCTAGAACATAACTGAGGTGCTGTAACTATAAGTTACTTGCCCAAGGTCATAATGCTACAAAATTGAGTAGCCAGGATTTGACTCTAGTACTCTTTGGCTCTAAAGTTTATACTCTTTTTCACCACACCATGTTTTCTGCCTTCAGTTTGGCGGTGAGAAAACTAAAATAAATGATATGTACTTTTTTTATCCACACCATGTTTTCTGCCTTCCATTTGGTTGTGAGAAAACAAATATAACTGAACAAAACAGAGAAAACAGGTGTTAAGTTTAGCCAAAAGCTGGTACTATACATATATTATGTTTGGTTTGAAGGTTTCTATGTACATAATGAACTGTGACCTAACTGGATGCACAAACAGAATGTAACTTACTCTAGTATTAATCACTAAGTTTTGGCCATCTTATTTGGGGTGCTGATTTGAAGCCATCTTCAAATAA
Organism: Sapajus apella; assembly: GCF_009761245.1. Lineage (NCBI taxonomy): Eukaryota > Metazoa > Chordata > Mammalia > Primates > Cebidae > Sapajus > Sapajus apella. Next base: position 3,906,777 of record NW_022436958.1, read on the forward strand.
GGCAAATGTTGAACTGTAACCAATCCAGATGTTTTGTACCTGTCTATTTACTGTAAATGACTTTCCCTTTTCTGCCTATAAATTTTTTTTGACCATGTGACTGCTGGAGCGTTTCCGACCTTATTCTGGTTTGCCGAGGGATGCTGGGGAGGGCTGCCCAGTTTACACATTGTTGTTTGCTCAGTTAAATTTGGTTAATTTGATTTGTCTAAAGTTTTTTTTTTCTTTTTTTTTTTTTTTTTAAACACAGGTATCAGCAAGAGCCAGGAAATTTGGAAAGGGATAGATAAATTACTGTGGGAAAAAGAAAAATTCGATATCTATTTCTATAATAAGTACCACATTGTGTGTTGAGGCCAAAAATACCTGTAAAGTCAGATGATTGGGGATGTAAGAGTGGAATAATGTTGCATATTTATAGAATTTGGTCATTTACAATCACTGAACTATGTTTCATAGATTTCAGTAAAATTCTGCTGACCTCCAATAGTTAAAGGTAGGGGATTACAACCAGGCATAGTGTCTCATGCCTGTAATCCCAGCACTTTGGGAGACTGAGGTGGGTAGATCACCAGAGGTCAGGAGTTTGACACCAACCTGGCCAACATGGTGAAACTCCATCTCCACTAAAAATACAAAATTAGCTGAGCATGTAGCTTTGGGTTGTGTAGCTCTGGGTTTCTAGGTGTCACAGAGTGTGATTACGTTGCTTCTCAACTAAGATTCCTCTTAGCCTATGTGATTCTAAAAATGAGGAAGACTTTGAAAAAGCACTTTGTAAAAACACTTTGTAATCTTTTTCAGTGATTTCTTAGAAATGCATTTCTCAGGAGCTAGGCCCTAAGGCCACCTTATAGAATGTAACACTTTAAAACAAGTTTCCTTTGAAAATTCCCTCCCCTTAATAATCTTTTATTGTTCCTTTTAAAAGGGTTGATGTTGCCGGGCAAGTCCAAGAGAACCTCTCTGTCTGCCTTTTATTTTGGTGGTAGTTACTTCCAAGTGATTGGTGTTTTTGATTATCGTACTGTGTGCTGAGCAGCTAGAATTATTTCAGGTACAGATTTTATAAAAAAGAATAATCCATTTAGTAATTGCAAACATTTCTCTCCATTAAAAATGAAGTAAAATAAACTGTTTAAATAGACAAGAACATATGTGACTTAAATTTTCAAGCCATGTTTAAAATATAAAATACACTAGCTAAAGGGAGCAAGTGTTAGAAGGAAAACAAAGCTACGATACACATTCTTATCACTTTAAACTGTTTATTTTTCTCTAAACATTGGCTTATTGTATTTTTCTCACTCATGATATGCCTCTGACTTCTTTACAAGTTCTGGTTGAACAGTGTCAACTTAAATTAAGTTATAATAATATTGTGCTTGTTAAATTCTTCATGAATACTGCTGTTTCTTATGCTGAAGCAGAAAATTCTCTCAATAATATTTTATTTTAATCTGAAATAAATTGTTCCTTCAATCATTTATTTGCAAAGATCAGTTTTAGCATTCCATTGATTTCTTCCAATTTGAAAGACTTTGTACTGTCTTTGATAAGGGTGATGTGTGATGTTGCCAATTAAGAAGACAGGATGAGTAAGTAAATGAGTAAAAGACAAAATACCTGCCAATATTAATTACTTCTTAAATGAAAGTCACTATACATAATGTCAGGTACTTTGATAATAACTGAAATAAATATTATTTTCATTGCATTGAGAATATAGAAACCCAGAAATGCTAATCAAATTCTATAACATCACAAGGGTGGTTAGTAGTGTTACAAACAGGAGACAGTGAAACACTGCGTAGAAGCGGGTGGTTCCCTGGCAAAGGCCCCACCTTCAAGCCTGAAGACCAGAATTCTTGTTTCCCTCCCAAAGAGCTGCCTTTTGGTCCAGGACACCCCCTATCTTGTACCTATTTAAACCCCAAACCCCGGGCTCCAGAGGCAGACAAGCAGGCGAGGAGATGAGGAGACAAGCAAACGGACAGTGGAATGACACAGCAGAGAAAGAGAAAGGAGGAGGCAGAGAAAGAGAGAAACAAGAAGGCAGAGAAAGAGAGAAGAGGGGGAATGTCTGAATGCTGAGAGAAGTTTGGCTGGGGTTGGTTGGAGAGGGGTTCCACAGCTGGACCACCAGGCTTATGGGGAATATCACCTTCCTACTCCATCCCCTGCTTCTGGGTCCCCATCCATTCTGCTGAGAGCCACTTCCACCACTCAATAAAACTCCTGCATTCGTCCTTCGAATCCGCGTGTGATCCAATTTTTTCAGAAAGTTGAATAAGAGCTTGGGATACAGAAAACTGTCACATTGGCCCTCTGCCCTTGCAGAAAGGCAAAGGGTCCTTTGAGCTGATTAACACTCAAGCTGTCCATGAACTGCAGGGCTAAAAGTGCACACTATAACACACGCCCACTTGGGCTTCTTCACCTGTCAGTCTGCATGTTTCCCCTCCCATAAGGGGTTTGAGCAACCACTAGGACATATCAGATGAACCACAGTCCCATCATACGTCCTGTGACGGGGATCAGAGAACCCTCCCATTTCAGTAGCCGAACTGGAATTTGAACACAAACATACCACATACCTTATTTTTCTATAATATATTTCACTGATTTCAAAATTCCCTTCAATTGAAAGACATGTTCTTGGAAATGAATATCCTATTTTTAACTTTTGTTTCCTATTCCTTCTACAGTGATTTGTATTAACTTTTGAGTAACGAAATAATGAACTTTACTCTCCTTCTTTCCACCAGGCATGTCCTTGCATTTCTAGCTTATCTAATTAGGTTTGTTTAGAAGTCCCAGAGACTGAAACTTGAGACAATTCAGATGTCTGTACAATTCTCCCACACCAGCTTACTTCAGGCTGTGTCTAGTTTACAACCTGGTTGAGCCCAAGATGGCAGCAGCCAATTCAGCAGATTGCAATAAGTGAAGTAGACCTGCACTGCCTCAAGCACCCCACATGCCTTCCATACCAAACTTCTCCTTCTTTAACCCTAGCATTTTGCCTAATAATTTTGAAGCAGCTTTGTTTAGGCAGGAGCCTGAATAGCTTCCCCACTGCTAACTTTGGAAAATAAAATCACTTTCCTTCTACCACACCTTGTCCTTGTTATTTGATTTTGAAATCAGCAGTGGCTGAACCTGTATTTGGTTACATTTTCAAGAATCTAGAGACTCATTCATTCTGCATAATCACAAATATTTTGGGCAATAGCCACATGTTAGATATCACACTGTTGTTATTGAGCATAAAATATAATTTTTAAAATTATTTCAGAGAAAAAAAAATTTAGCCATAGCTGTCATAATCTCATTCTCCTTCTCAAAAACATTCTAGGAGTCTGAGTATTGCTCCTTTTCTTGAATTAGCAGATCCCTTATAACCGAGGCTGAGCTTACCTCCTACACTGCCTCACACTCACTTCTAAGATGCATGATTGGCCAGGCGCCATGGCTCACGCCTGTAATCCCAGCACTTTGGGAGGTTGAGGTAAGCAGATCATTTGAAGTCAGGAGTTCAAGACCAACCTGGCCAACATGGAGAAACCCTGAATTTACTAAAAATACCAAATTAGCCACGCGTGGTGGTGCATGCCTGTAACCAGAGCTACTTGGGAGGCTGAGGCAGCAGAATTGCTTGAGCCTGGTAGGCAGAGGTTGCAGTGAGCAGAGATCACACCATTGCACTCCAGCCTGGGCAACAAGAGTTTTACTCCCATTCAAAAACAAATATGATATATCCAGAGATTTCAAACTGGTAGTTTCCATATTCTGATGACAGATATATTTCTATTTGGCCTGAACTTATTTTGTCATGTATATGTGTATATATGTACATATACATATATATATGTGTATATATACACACACATATACAAACATGCACACATATATATGTACACACACATACACACAAATATGTATATACATGCATCTACAAACACATACACATTTATACATACATATGCACATATATACACAAATGTATATACACAGAACATATATACACATATATGTACACATATATACACACAAAAATATGTATATACATGCATCTACAAACATACGCATATGTACATATATACACATATATACACAAATGTATATACACAGAACATATATACACATATATGTACACATATATACACACACAAATATGTATATACATGCATCTACAAACATATATACATATATACACATATATACACAAATGTATATACACAGCACATATATACACATATATGTACACATACATAAATACACACAAATTTGTATATACATGCATCTACAAACACGTACACATATATACATATATATACACATATATACACAAATTTATATACACAGCACATATATACACATATATGTACACATACATACATATACACAAATATGTATATACATGCATCTACAAACACATACACATATATACATATATATACACATATATACACAAATGTAGGTACACAGCACATATATAAACATATATGCACACATATATACACACATATACACAAACATAAACATATACACATATACACACATATATACATACATATATGCACACACATATGTATACACACATATATATATATTTATTGTGTGCATCATTATTATTTGTCAAGGTTTGAATATCAAGCTATTTCATATACAAATCAAGATTTTTTAGCTCCTGTAAAACATTAGAATATATGGCAAATTTAGGCTTAGATTCTTGTGTGGAAGCAATCCATGGAAGATGAGAAAAATTATTTTTGTATTTATATCTCCTGTTAAATTTTAGACACTTTAGCTAAACTACACTGCTTTTACTTCATGGCACATACCATAAGCTTATCCCTCTGCCCACTGGAGTTCTACTTATTTTTTACATTAAGATTAAAGTTTTCTCCTATAAACCCTTCCCGAATCCCCTTCCCTGTACATTCGTTCCATCCTCATTGCATTCCTTTTATGTTCTGTGTTTTTCCTGAAGTTAATAATTGCTGATATTTTCAATTTTCTTAGTATTTTTTGTACCTCATGCTAATTCTTTTTTCACAGTTACATTTTTTAAAAGTTAAATCTAATTTTGTTATTTATAGGCTCTATTAATCTTCCCCCTTGGAGAAACTCCTAGAAATTTCCCGTCTTCTATGAAGGCTAGTTGTTCATCAGGCCCACTGCACAGCTAAACTGGGAATGGTATTTTGCTCTCCTTTTCCTTTCCTATTTGAAAAAAATGACATTTTTTTCTTTTTATTCATACCTTTCTTTTAAGGATCACATTCTTTAGGAATTTTATTGGTTTAATATTGAACAGCAAAAGACGTGATGATGACAATGAAATTCTTGCTTCTTGAGTCATAATGGCCCACTGTGAACTGGCTGTTTCACACCAGCTGCCTCATCCCAGGCTGAAGCTGTCACCATGCGGAGTTCTCTGCCAAACTCCTGCAGGTTTCCTTGCACATCTCCTTACTGAATCTTCTTTTTTTCATATCCCTTATTCTTATTTTACTTGCATTTCTTTAAATTGGAGGCTAACCTCCAATGGCTTCCTGATAAAAGGTTGACTTGGGTTGGTCTTTTATGTGAGGATTTGCATGTTTGAAATGACATTACTCTGTCCTCACTTTAGATTAATAACTTTAGCTGATATTTAATCTGTTAAAAACAATTTTCCTTAAGAAATTTGAACGCACTGTTTCATTGTTGATAAGATGGGAGCCATACTAAATTCTTATTATTTGTTATATTATTGTTTTGTTTTTATTTTTTATTTATTTATTTTTTTTTTGGCTTTTATTTTTGTCCTTTTGAAGAAATTCAGATATATATTTCTCATTCCCCAGAGTACTGAAATTTTACTCTGATTTGCCTTGGTGTACATCTAGCCATGATCCTGAGCACGTGGTGGGCATTTTAAACCTAGAAATTTGTATTCAGTTTTGGGAAATCTTTATAAAACTTTTCATTGATTTTTCCACGTGCTTTCCTATTCTCTCCTTCAGAAACTTTTTAAAATCCTGTAGCTTCTGAATTTGTCCTCTAATTTGATGTATTTCTTTTCCTTATTTGGTTATATATTGCAGCCTAACAAAGTCACCCAAAACTTAGTGGCATAAGAACAGTTTTATCATATTTGATGATTTGAGGGGTTGGAAATTCAGGCATGACTTGATTGGATTAGACAATTCTCTGTACTGTTGAGGCGTTGACTCAGACCTCGTCCAACAGATGGAGTGGATGAGTCAGGACACTATCTCATAACGTGACACTGTTGGTGGGGAAGGACGAGGGGCCGAGCTTACTGGGACTATTTACCAGAGTGCCCTTTCAACCCAGGTAATCCCAGGGAAGTTCGAACTTCTGACATGGTGCCACAAGGGTACAAGAGAGAAGGTTTCAAGGAACGAAAAAAAAATGAAGCTGCTAGTGTCTAAAGACCTGTGCCTAGAAATTAGCACAGCATCAGTTCTACCAAATTCCATTGGTAAAATGGAACCCTGAGATTCAAAGAAGGGGAGTTAGATCTCCTACATGGCTGCTCATGAAGAGTATTCCAGGAGTCAAGAAGGACATTGTCAGTCTCTTAAGGCCTGGGCCTGGAAACTGGCAGAACATCTTGAATTAATGCATAGGAGCAAGCTGTCAAATGAAACTCAAAAAAAGCCAAAGATTTTACACAGTGTCTTAGTCTGTTTGGGCTGTATAACAAAATACTATAGACTGGGTTGCTTAAAAAGAAGAAATTTATTCTTAAAATCCTGGAGTCTGAGAAGGCCAAAATTCATATATGAGTTCGTTTGGTTCCTGGTGAGAGCCCTCTTCCTGGCTTGCAGATGGCTGTCTTCTCATTGTGACCTCACACGGCTGAGAGAGAGAAAATTAGCTCTCTGGTGTCTCCTTTTGTAAGTGCACTAATCTCACCATGAGGTCCCGACCCTCACAACCTCATTTAACCCTAATTATTCTCCAAAGACCCTATCTCTAAATACAGTCACATTGTTGGTTAGGGCTTCAACAGATGAATTTGAGGTGGACAAAATTCAATCCACAGCACCCAATAGCAAGCTTTGCTAATTGTGCCAAAGATAAAACTAATTGAGAGATTTATGCAATGTGGAGTGATCTAGAAAATTAAGGGCATTCCTGCAAATCATTTTCTTCTGTATCAGAAATACATCTCTAATGCACAACAAAAGCTGCAGTTTTTGCAAGGGAGCAGTCCTGGGGAAAGAGCATGCTGTTCTTACCTGAAATTCGGTGTTTTTCATAAATATACTTTTCCTTTGTTGAATACCTTTGGTTGATTCCCAAAGTGCTAAAATGGATTGTTTTTGACAGTTCTGCCCAGCTTATACTCGATAGAATTGTGTAGATTTTTTGACATTTCCCAAGAAGCCAAATGTCACAGATTACTTTTGTCTCTCTTTCTTTTTTTCCTCAAAATGATCTTTTAGTTAGAGGACATTCTGCTGAGGTATTTCAAAAAACACAACCTCTTTTTCTTAGTAAATATTAGTTTATATACCCAAGGACCCAGATATTAGACCAGGTACACTGCATTTATTTCTCCCCAGGGACATGCCCCTGGTGAAGGGAGTTAATAAATCACAAGCCAATTCTGTTGATCTTTTTTTTTCCCATGTCATTTCTGCCATATTCTATTTGTTAAAGCAGTCACTGTATCCAGCCTAGATTTAAAAGGAGGAGAATTCGATTGAATTTTCAATGAGTGCCCAAAATCTTGGCAGGCATTTTAATCTATCACACTCCTGTTGGCCATTTAGTTATTTACTTATACATTTTAGTCACTTTCTGGCACACACAGCAGCTCAATTATACTTTTCAAGTCTTATAGTGAGCATTATTGCTATCATATCTTTTAATTTCTAAGAGCTCATTTTATTTTTCAAATGTTTTAATTATTAGCATTTTTAGTGTAATTAATATTTCTCCCATCCAAGTACTAACCAGGCCCGACCCTGCTTAGCTTCCAAGATCAGATGAGATCGGATGCGTTCAGGGTGGTATGGCTGTAGACTATAATTAATATTTCTATTCTTATTTTTCTGGGGAGATTACTGACAGCTTTATATATGTGTGTATATATACGTGTATACATATATGTATATGTATATATAAAAATATATAAGCATATATAATATAAACATACAATAAATTTGTATGTATATAACTTATAGACATGTCACCATTTTCTTTTTCCTGAATAATGTCCTTCTCCTGTTGACTTTGTCTACTCATTACTATTTGTAGATACATAGTAGGTGTATATATTCATAGGGTATAAGAGATGTTTTGATACAGGCATGCAATAATGTTAAATAAACACATCTAAGAAAATAGGGGATCCATCCACTCAAGCATTTTTCCATTGAGTTGCAAACAATCCAACTATACTATTTAGTTATAAAAATGTATAGTTGTTATTATTAACTGTAGTCACCCTGTTGTGCTATCAAATAGTAAGTCTTATTTATTTTTTCTATTTTTTTTTTTTTTTACCCATTAACCATCCCCACCTACTGCCCCACCCTAGCCTCTTATACCTTTTCCATCCCCTGGTAATCATTCTCCTTCTCTGTATGTCCATGAGTTCAATTGTTTTGATTTTTAGATCCCACAAATAAGAACATGTGATATTTGTCTTTCTATACCCCGCTTATTTTTTCACTTAACATACTGATCTCCAGTTTCATTCACGTTGAAAATAACTGGATCTCATAGTTTTTCATGGCTTATTAGTACTCCATTGTGTAGATGTACCGCAGTTTTTTATTCATTCATTTGTTGATGGAAACTTATGCTGCTCCCAAATCTTGGCTATTGTAATCAGGAGTGCAGATATCTCTTCAGTATACTGATTGCCTTTCTTCTGGGTATATACCCAGCAGTGAGTGTGTTGGATAATATGGTAGCTATATTTTAAGTTTTTTTAATAAACTCCCAATCCGTTCTCCATAGTGTTTATACTAATTTACATTCCCACCAACGGTATACAGGGTTCCCTTTTCTCCATATCCTTATCAGCATTTGTTATTGCCTGTCTTTTTGATATAAGCCATTTTAATTGGGATGAGATGATATTTTTATTGTAGCTTTAATTTGCATTTATCTGATAATCAATGATGTTTAGCACCTTTTTTAACGCTTGTTTGCCATTTTTATGTCTTTTCTTGAGAAATGTCTCTTCAAATCTATTGCTCATCTTTAGATTGGATTATTAGATTTTTTTTCCTGTAGAATTGTTTGTGCTCCTTACATATCCTCGTTATTAATTTGTTATCAGAAGAGTAGTTTGCAAATATTTTCTCCCATTCTTTGGGTTGTCTCTTCACTTTGTTGATTGTATTCTTTGTTGTGCAGAAGCTTTTTTACTTGATGTGATACCATTTGTCCATGTTTGCTTTGGTTGTTTGTGCTTGTGAGGTATTGCCCAAGAAACTTTCGCCCAGACCAATGCTCTGGAGAGTTTTCACAGTGTTTTCTTGTAGCATCTTTATGGTTTGAAGTCTTAGAGTTAAGTCTTTAATCCATTTTACTTAATTTTTGTATATAGGGAGATATGGGGATCTAGTTTCATTCCTCTGCATGTGGATATTCAGTTTTGCAGCATTTTTTTTTGAAGAGACTATTTTTTCTTCACTGTATGTTCTTGGTGTCTTTATTGAAAATGAGTTTACCATAGATGTGTGGATTTGTTTCTGGGATGTCTATTTTGTTCCTTTGTTATATTTGTATGTTTTTATGCTGATTATAGGCTGTTTGAATTACTATTCCCCTGTGGTATAATTGGAGGTTGCATAATGAGATTCTTCTACTTTTATTCTTTTTGTTTAGGATAGCTTTGATTATTCTGGGTATTTCATGGTTCCATATAAATTTGAGGACTGTTTTATCTATTTCTGTGAAGAATATTATTGGTATTCTTATAGGGATTATATTGAATCTGTAGATTGCTTTGGATAATATGAACATTTTAACAATATTATTTATTTCAATCCATGAACATGGAATACTTTTAAATTTTTTGGTGTCCTCTAATCCTGGCTAATTTTTGCATTTTTAGTAGAGATGGGATTTCACTATGTTGACTGTTCTGGTCTTGAACTGACCTTGTTGTTCACCTGTCTTGGCCTCCTAAAGTGCTGGGAGTACAGTCATGAGCCACTGTGCCTGACCAATTTACAGTCAGTGTTATTATTGATAAGTAAAGAGACTTACTCCTGCCATTTTGTTATTTGTTCTCTGGTTATTGTGTGGTCTTCTCTTCCTTCTTTCTTCCATTCCCATTTTCCTCTCGTGAAGACAATTTTCTCTGATGCTACGACTTAGTTTCTTGCTTTTAATTTTGTATGTATTCATTGTATTTTTTTATGGTTTGAGGTTACCATAAGGCTTACAAATATTATCTTTTAACACCTTATTTTAAGCTGATAACAATATAACCCTACTTGCATAACCAACCAACAAACGAGCAAAAAAGATAACTAAGAAAAACTTATGTTAACTTAATCATTCGGCTTTTTAACATTTTGTTGTTTTTGTTTGTGTCTTATTGTTCTGGCTGTGTCTTAAAAAGTTGTTGGGCAGGTGCACTGGCTCTTGCTTGTAATCCCAGCACTTTGTCAGGCCGAGGTGGGCAAATCACTTGAACTCAAGAGTTTGAGACCAGCCTAGGTAACATGGTAAAAATCCATCTATACTGAAAATATCAAAATCAAAATAAGCCAGGCATGGTGACATGTGTCTGTAATCCCAGGTAATTGGGAGGCTGAGGTGCAAGCATTGCTTGAGCCTGGAAGGTGGAGGTTTCAGTCAGCCAAGATCACATCACTGCACTCCAGCCTGGGCAAGAGAGTGAGAAAAAAAAGAGAAAAAGACTAAGTAATATTGTTGTAGTTATCATTTTTGATTAGTTCAATGTTTTATCCTCCTACTTATAACAAGAATAGTTTACACACAACAGTTACAGTGTTACAAATTTCTGTGGTTTTCATGTACTTACTATTATTAGGGAGTTTTATATCTTCCAGTGATTATTTAATGCTCACTAATGTACTTTTCTTTCTGACTGAAGTACTTCTGTTAGCATTTCTTGTAGGATAGCTCTGGAATTAATGCAATCCTTCAGCTTTGGTTTGTCTGGGAAAGTCCTGATTTCTCTTTTATGTCTGAAGTTTGTTTTTGCTTGGATATACTATTCCAGAGTAAAGGTGTTTATTGGTTTTTTTTGTTTGCTTTTTTCTTCAACACTAAATATGTCATACCACTCTCTCCTGGCCTATAAGATCTTCACTGAAAAGTCTGCTGGCAGACGTATTGGAGCTCCATTCTGTGTCACTCGTTTCTTTTCTCTTGCTGCTTTTAGGATCCTTTCTTTATCCTTGACATTTGAGAATTTGATTATAAAATGTCTTGGAGTAGTCTTCTTTGGTTTAAATCTGCTTGATGTTCTATAACCTTTTTGTACTTGGATACTGATATCTTTCTCTAGTTTTTTGAACTACTCTGTTACTATTTTTATTTGAATAAACTTTCTACCCCTATCTTTTTTCTCTACTTCCTCTTTAAGGCCAACGACTCTTAATTTGCCATTTTGAAGCTATTTTCTAGATTCTATAGGTGTACTTCATTTTTTTTTTTTTCTTTTATCTCCTCTGACCATGCATTTTCAAATAGACTGTTTTCAGGCTCATTAATTCTTTTTTCTGCTTGACTGATTCTGCTATTGAAGGATTCAAATGAATTCTTCAATATGCCAATTGAGTTTTGCTCCAGAATTCCTGCTTCTTTTTAATTATTTCAATCTCTTTGTTAAGTTTATCTGATAGAATTCTAAATTCTTTCTCTGTGTTCTCTTGAATTTCTTTTACTTTCCTCAACAAAGCTATTTTGAATTTTCTATCTAAAAGGTCACATATCTCTGTTTCTCCAGGATTAGTCCCTGGTGCCTTACTTAGTTCATTTGGTGAGGTAATGTTTCCCAGATAATGTTGATGCTATTAAATGTTTTTTGGTGCCTGGGCATTAAAGATTTTGGTATTTATTATAGTATTTATTGTCTGAGCTTATTTGTAGCTGTCCTTGGGAAAGCTTTATAGATATTTGAAAGGACTTTGGTGTTGTGATCTAAGCTGCTTTGCTTTATGGGCCACCCCAAGCCCAAGTGGTTTTTGTAGATGGTAGAGGTATTGCCTTGATGACCCTGGACAAGATCCAGGAGAATTCTCTGGCTTACCAGACAGGGACTCGTGTTTTCTTCTCTTACTTTCTTCTAACTATGCAGAGTCTCTCTCTCTCTCTCTCTCTGTTCTGAGCCACCTAAATCTGGGGGTGGAGTGATGCAAGCACCCCTGTGGCTACCACACTCTGACTGTGCTGAGTCTCTCTCAGTGCCTGCTGTAACCACTCTCTTGCTCAAGGCCCTGGGGCTCTACAATCAGCAGATTGCAAAACCAGCTAGTCCTGTGTCCTTCCATTGCAGGGCAATGAGGTCCCCCAAGTCCTGAGTGTATCCGGAAGTGCTGTCTGGGAGTCAGGGACTACAGTCAAAAACCTTAGAAGTCTACCTGTTATTCTATTATGTTGCAGCTAAACCAACACTCAAACCAGAAAACTCAGTTCTTCCCACACTTCCTTTCTTTTCCGAAAGAAAAGAGTGAGAAGTCTCACCACATAGCCAATGCCAGCCTTAGCCATGAGGAGTACTGTCAGACTACTACCAATGTTCCCTTAAGGTCTAAGGCTCTTAAGCCAGCTTATGGTGAATGTTGCCTGGTCTGGGACTTACCCTTCAGGGCAGTGGGCACCTCTCTGGTCCAGGGCAGGTCTACAAATGCTGTCCCAGAGTCAAGTCCTGGAATTCGGGACCCTATGAGTGCACTGGGTGCTCCACCTCCCTTGTGGTGTTGTTGGTACCTGAAGCCAGCTAGTCTCAGAGGCTTACCAGGGCCCTCAATGGAGTACCCAGATATTGCTGCTGGTTTATTCAGGGCCCAAGGGCTCTTTAGAAGCCTGTTATAAATGCTGCCAGGAATAGCTTCTTTCCTTCAAGGCAGTGGGTCCCCTTATAGATCAGTGTGTGTCTACAAATGTTGCCTGAGAGCTAAGACCTGGAAGTGGGGGCCACATGATTACCCTGCTGTGGCTGAGCCAGTATCCAAGAAAAAAGACGAAGTCCTTCCCATTCTCCCTCTCTTCTCCTCAAAGGGAAGGAAGGGGTCTCTTGTGGAGCCATAGGCTATGCATCCTGGGGTTAGAGTATGGGTGATGTCAGCACTCCCTTGGCTGCTCAAGCTGGTGTCTCACTACATTATGTGTCCCCACACAGTCTACTATCTCTGGGCCTAGTTATGCCCTAGAACTCACCTAAGGGTTGCAGTCCTTATGGCCTAAGCTGTCTTTCAAGTTTGCTTGGATATAAAGAGCACTTTGGCCTTCAATGGTGAGGTTTGTGGGCCCTCACGTGGCCACTGGATAGGCTATTCCCTTCTGACTGGAGTTGATTTAAATGCTGCCTCTGTGAATATGCATCAGCTGAGTTTGGTCTGGTTTTCCTTTCTGCTCTAGCGGAACAGACTAAGTTCAATGCCTTACTATTGCTGTATTCTCCTTTTCCTAGTGCCCAGAGACTCTCTCTGAACCACAACAGGTCTGCTGGGGGTAGGGGAGGAGGGATGGGATCAGTAATTCAAGACTGTTTTTTCTATCTCCTCGATGCCTCTTTCAGCGATATGAAGGTTAAAACCAGGTACTAGGAGCACTCGTCTGACTTTTGTGTCTTATTAATGTGTTTTCTCTGTGGAGATAGTTGTTAACTTGGTGTCTTTTTGGGGAGGACAATCAATGGAGCTTTCTATTCTGCCATATTGCTTGGTACTATTGTATACTGTTTTTATTTCTAATTGGGGCAATCTTTGGCAATCTGCCCTTTTCAGCATAGGATACTAAAAAGTTTATTGCAAACTCTGAGCACATAGACTAGATCTTATCATATTTAAGTTTTAGCACATGACAATCACTTGGACCACTATAGGATACCTCAGTGTTAACTTTAGGTTTTGGGTTGGTACGATTTCTTGAATTCTTTGCAGGTAGCATAAAATTCTGCATCACTCTGGGAGCCTGAATCAAGGAAGAGAACTTGGCGAGCCAATATCCAATAGTCCGAATATATCAATCCCCTACTGCTGGTATGGTACTCACATATATAATTGAGCCATTTGTCTTACCAAATCTCTTTTCTCTTATTCTTTCCATGACATAAACCTGTCATCTACCAGAAGTGATTCATAGAGTAAGTGGAACACTTTTTAGCCTGTTCTTCATGTTTTAGCCATTTCCTTCATTCCAAAGGTAACTGGTTTTACCAATTATTGAGCTTTTTGAAGACTTTATGATAGTTTTCAGCTTTCTCAGTTGCTAATTTAGGATTAGGCCTCCCTGAGTCTGCTAAGATATTCCTCCACCTTTTTTTCAAGTTTCAACATTTTCTTATTACTGCTTCCTTTCCTTTTCTCCCTCCCTTTATGGATTTATACATTTTAAAATAATTTCTTTATAGTTGCTTTAGTGAAATTTAAAATTGCAACAAAACCAGTTATATACATCTGGTTCCTTTCCTTAACCTTGATGTTTCCCATCCCATTAATATTATTGAATTGAATAGTTGTCTCTATATAAGAAAAATAAATTTATTGAAATGTTTACACACACAAACACGCACACACACACACACACACACACAAATAATCATCTTAGTTGGTTGAATTGATTATAAAATGTTAAATAACTCATTTGATACTTCCTTTTACTTAGACACATATTTACTTTGCTAGAGGAGAATTTAGACCCAGACAAAATATTGAAGTTTATCATATTGCTAGTTCCTTTTTTCATCCTCTAAATTTTTTCCTAAAGAGAATCAATTGATATGATTCAGGATAAAAATAATCCACAGGAAATCTCAGTAGACATCTTCTGTATGAATTATTGGGTCATGCTCTTAAAGATCTATAATACAACTTGTTCTCATTTTGATTAAAATATATTATATGTATAAATTGATAGAGTTTTGAAAAGTGTTATATTTATAATAGTGAATCTTCCTCTCAATTGACATTTATCCAAATATTTCAGGTCTTTTTCAAACCTCAACATTTTCTAAATTTTTTTAAAAAAATATTTTTTAAAAATTTATTTCTTAAATTTTTCTTTTGCTGCCATTTTCAGTCATATTTTTGTTTTCTAAATCAATCATATCTTCTAAATATTTCTTTTGAGTATATAGGCAAACAATTGCTTTACATGTTGTTCATTTTAAAAGTTTTATCTTACAGCTTTGCTGAGTTCTTTTATTTGTTATGATTGTCACTTTTCTTAAATTTTCCAAGCAGATAATCTTATGATTATAAATGAGAAGAAATATTTTTCTTCCTTTTTAATCATTCTAGGAGTTATTTTAAAATGATATTTTATAAATGATTTTAAGTGGAATTCTAATATTTTATCATTAAGCATAATGCTTATTGCAAGTTTCAGGTTTCTATTCCTGAGTTGTTAAGAGTTTTCATTGATACCTGCCGAGTTATATTAATGTTTGTACCTCTGAGGTGCCAATTTTGAAATTTAGTGTGTTAATGAGGAAAATGTAACATAAAACTAAATGTTTTATGTTAAGACATTCTTGCATTCTTAGAGAAACAGAATTTAATTATAAAAGTTTTTGTATATTATTAAATTTGCTTTGATATTATTATATTTAATGTTCTTTTATCTAGATTTATAAGGTGTTCTTATACTTGCCCTTCTTCATAACTTATTTGATGTTAGTATTAGATTATACTTAATCTATGACGTGAATAAGGAATAATTCCCACAATTTCTATTGTCTGAAATAGCTTAAATAAAATTGGATAATCTTGTTCTTGAGCTTTTTGGTAGAATTTAAATCTTTATTTGGCCTTTGCATGCCCTTTGTGCCTAGTGCAGATCTGTTAATAACTTATTTCATTTATTAAGTTGCTGTAGAATTAGCCTTTCAATTTCTTTTTCAGTCAGTTATTTTTACTCAAAAGTATTGCCATAAAGATTATTATAATATTCATGTTAATTATTTAATCTCTGTTCTATGCAGAATTTTTCATCATTAATACTGGTCTTAACATTTTTAATGCACAGCATTTTGCTTACCTTATTTTTAAACTCAGACTGTCTTTTGTTATTACTGCATCTATATTTAACAGCTCTTTAAATTCATCTGTATGTCTAACAGTTTGTTTACTTAACCATTTCCCTCCTAGTATCTTACTTTTTCTGACTTCCAATTTTCTTTTTCTTGAATATGTTATTTCTTTTAGATGTTATTTCTTTGAGAGACTTTTGGAGAAGGTGCTTAGTTACTGGTGTTTGAAAATTATTTATTCTACCATAAATCTTAAATGATTGTTTACTGGGGTATGCAATTCTGTGTTACACTCAGCATGTTAATACATTATTTCACTATCTTTTACCTGCATAAATAAGTCTATTGCAGTCTAATTTTCTTCCCATTTAGGTAATTTGTCTTTTCTTTCTTTGGCTTCTAAGCTCTTCCTTCTGTGGTATCTGGATTCACTTCTGAATTTTCTTAGAAGAAGATTTATTATATCCAAACTATTGATACTCATTGTAAATTTCAAATCTATGAATTTTTCTATTTCTTCTATTTTTGAAAATATACTATCTTCATTCATCTTTTCATGACTTTGGCAACTCCTAATGGACATACGATGGAAATATGTATTCTACTTCTGGGTTTCTTAAACAATCTTCATATAAATGAACAGCTTCTGCTGCTTGCAAAGCCACAAAACACAAACAAGGTTTGGTGGAAGGAAAGTGACTTTGTTTTCTGAAGCTAACAGTGGGGAAATGATTCAATGCCTTAAAAAAACCATTTCAAAGTTTCAGGGAAGAATACAGGGGGTTAAAAAGAGGAGTTTGGAATGACCGGCAGACAGAAGGGGTAAGTTGCTGTGGTCTGGCTGATTACTAGTCTTGAGTTATGGCCCCATCTGATGAATGGGCTGGTGCTGTCTCGAGCTGGGCTGAATTGTAAATTAACCACTGCCTTGAAGTGATCTCCTGGTGGGGGAGAATTTCATAGACAACTGAATTGTCTCAAGATTCAGTCTCTGGAACTTCTATACAAACGTAATTAGATAGGCTAACAATACAAAGGAGTGCCTGGTGTAAAGGAGAGTAAGGGTTATTATTTTATTACAAAGGGCTACAGAAGGAAAGAAAAAAAATACTGAATGGCCAAAAACTGGAAGCATTCTTTTTGAAAACTGGCAGAAAACAAGGATGCCCTCTCTCACCACTCCTATTCAACATAATACTGGAAGTTCTGACCAGGGCAATCAGGTAAGAAAAAGAAATACAGGGTATTCTATTAGGAAAAGAGGAAGTCATATTGTCCCTATTTGCAGATGACATGATTGTATATTTAGAAGACCCTATCGTCTCAGCCCAAAATCTCCTTAAGATGATAAGCAAATTCAGCAAAGTCTCATTATACAAAATCAACGAGTAAAAATCACAAGCATTCCTATACACCAGTGATAGACAAACATAGAGCCAAATCATGAGTGAACTTCCATTTGTAATTGCTATAAAGAGAATAAAATACTGAGGAATATAACTAACAAGGGATGTGAAGGACCTCTTCAAGGAGAACTACAAACCATTGCTCAAGGAAATAAGAGAGGACATAATGGATGGAAAAACATTCCATGCTCATGGTTAGGAAGAATCAGTATTGTGAAAATGGCCATACTATTCAATGTAATTTATAGATTCAATGCTATCCCCATCAAGCTACCATTGACTTTCTTCACAGAATTGGAAAAAAAAAAAAACTTAAACTTTCTGTGGAACCAAAAAACAGCCGGCATAGCCAAGGCAATCATGGCAAAAAAAATCTGGAGGCATCACACTGCCTGACTTCAAACTATACTACAAGGCTACAATAATCCAAACAGCATGTTTCTGGTACCAAAACAGAGATATAGACCAATGGAACAGAACAGAGGCCTCAGAAATAATGCCACACATCTGCAACCAACTGATCTTTGACAAACCTGACAAAAATAAGCAATGTGGAAAGGATTCCCTATGTAATAAATGGTGTTGGGAAAACTGGCTAGCCATATGCAGAAAACTGAAATTGGATCCCTGCCTTACACCTTATATAAAAATTAACTCAATATGGATTAAAGATTTAAACAGGAAACCTAGCACCATATAAACCCTAGAAGAAAACCTAGGCAATACAATTCAGGAGATAGGCACAGGCAAGGATTTTGTGACTAAAGACCAAAAGCAATGTCAACAAAAGCCAAAATACACAAATGGGATCTAATTAAACTTAAGAGCTTCTGCACAGCAAAAGAAGCTGTCATTAGAGTGAACTGGCAACCAAGAATGGGGAAAAATTTTTGCAATCTACCCATAAGACAAAGGGCTAGTATCCAGAATCTACAAAGAACTTAAATAAATTTACAAAAAGCAAACAAACAAAAAAAACAACCCCCTCAAAAAGTAGGCAAAGGATATAAACAGACACTTTTCAAAAGAAGACATTCATGCAACCAACAAACATATGAAAAAAAGTTCGTCATCACTGGTCATTAGAGAAATGCAAATCAAAACCACATTGAGATACCATCTCATGCCAGTTAGAATGGTGATCATTAAAAAATTGGGAGACAACATTTGCTGGAGAGGTTGTAGAGAAGTTGAAATGCTTTTCACTGTTGGTGGGAGTGTAAATCAGTTCAACCATTGTGTGAGACA
The DNA here is from genome assembly GCF_009761245.1 of Sapajus apella. NCBI lineage: Eukaryota > Metazoa > Chordata > Mammalia > Primates > Cebidae > Sapajus > Sapajus apella. Next base: position 3,925,644 of record NW_022436958.1, read on the forward strand.
GTGTGTGATTCCTTAAGGATCTAGAAATAGAAATACCATTTGATCCAGCAATCCTATTACTGGGTATATACCCAAAGGATTATAAATTATTCTGCTTTAAAGACACATACACATATATGTTTATTGCTGCACTGTTCACAATAGCAAAGACTTGGAACCAATTCAAATGCCCATCCAAGAAAGACAGGTCAAAGAATATGTGGCACATATACACCATGGAATACTATGCAGCCATAAAAGAGGATGAGTTCATGTCCTTCTCAGGGATACGGATGAATCTGGAAAACATAATTTTCAGCAAACTAACACAAGAACAGAAAACCAAACACTACATGTTCTCATTCATAAGTGAGTGTTGAACAATGAGAACACATACACTCAGGGAGGGGAACATCACATACCATGACCTGTTGTGGGGTGGAGGGATAGGGGAGGGATAGCATTACAAGAAATACCTAATGTAGATGACTGGGTGATGGATGCAGCAAACCACC